>NC_052050.1:156965824-157265824 GCF_903992535.2 Arvicola amphibius
CCGCCCAACCTAGGAAAGGAAGGGAGTAATGGATGGAACAGGAAAAGAAGCCCAGAAGCGCAACCTAGTAGCTCAGAGTTTATAGACCAGGATGTTCTCATACATGGAGAGGTCGGGAGAGGAACGGATACGGTGCTGGGTGTTTCGAGAAGGTGTTTTCCAAGATGGGCTGAACAGAGTTAAAGGATGCTCACAGCCAGCCTCCAAGAGAATGAGTACCAAGGGGTCACCAAGGCTAAGGACGTGGCTCAAGCGACATCGATGAGCTGAAAGGCGATAGACAGAAGAGGTGTGGATGAAGGGTGCACACTTCATAGCTCAGAGGAGCCTGCGGTTTACATGGTGGGCAACCAGAAATTGCTGCAGCCCTTCAGCAAGTGGTCTCATGGCCAAATTTGCATTTAAGACAAATCACTCTGGCAACTGTAAGCCTGACTCGGAGGGGAAGGAGTAGAACAGGAAGATGGATGGGGATCTGACTCCTGAGCCCTGGCAGGGACTGATGAAGCCCAGATAGGGGCAGCCAGGGAAGGTCAGAATAGGGAAAACTAATCTGAGCAATATTCATGAGATAAACGCTGGTGTCCCCATGACTGATGGGAAGTAAAGTGGGGGAGGGAAAAGGAAGAACAGAGCCCACGAACGAGAGAACCGTGGTCCCACGACGCGGCGACACAGAGCGAGAGAAAGCGGGGCCTGTTTTGTGTATCAGAAATCAGGTTCCGTACTGAGCATCAGGGAGGGGTCCTGCAGGCAGACAGAGCATCAGGGAAGGGTCCTGCAGGCAGACAGAGCATCAGGGAAGGGTCCTGCAGGCAGACAGAGCATCAGGGAAGGGTCCTGCAGGCAGTCAGAGCATCAGGGAAGGGTCCTGCAGGCAGACAGAGCATCAGGGAAGGGTCCTGCAGGCAGACAGAGCATCAGGGAAGGGTCCTGCAGGCAGACAGCGGATCAGGGAAGGGTCCTGCAGGCAGACAGAGCATCAGGGAAGGGTCCTGCAGGCAGACAGAGCATCAGGGAAGGGTCCTGCAGGCAGACAGAGCATCAGGGAAGGGTCCTGCAGGCAGACAGAGCATCAGGGAAGGGTCCTGCAGGCAGAGAGTGGATCAGGGAAGGGTCCTGCAGGCAGACAGAGCATCAGGGAAGGGTCCTGCAGGCAGACAGAGCATCAGGGAAGGGTCCTGCAGGCAGACAGAGCATCAGGGAGGGGTCCTGCAGGCAGACAGAGCATCAGGGAAGGGTCCTGCAGGCAGACAGCGGATCAGGGAAGGGTCCTGCAGGCAGACAGAGCATCAGGGAAGGGTCCTGCAGGCAGACAGAGCATCAGGGAAGGGTCCTGCAGGCAGTCAGAGCATCAGGGAAGGGTCCTGCAGGCAGTCAGAGCATCAGGGAAGGGTCCTGCAGGCAGACAGCAGATCAGGGAAGGGTCCTGCAGGCAGAGAGTGGATCAGGGAAGGGTCCTGCAGGCAGACAGAGCATCAGGGAAGGGTCCTGCAGGCAGTCAGAGCATCAGGGAAGGGTCCTGCAGGCAGACAGCAGATCAGGGAAGGGTCCTGCAGGCAGAGAGTGGATCAGGGAAGGGTCCTGCAGGCAGACAGAGCATCAGGGAAGGGTCCTGCAGGCAGACAGAACATCAGGGAGGGGTCCTGCAGGCAGACAGAGCATCAGGGAAGGGTCCTGCAGGCAGACAGCGGATCAGGGAAGGGTCCTGCAGGCAGACAGCGGATCAGGGAAGGGTCCTGCAGGCAGACAGAGCATCAGGGAAGGGTCCTGCAGGCAGAGAGTGGATCAGGGAAGGGTCCTGCAGGCAGACAGAGCATCAGGGAAGGGTCCTGCAGGCAGACAGCGGATCAGGGAAGGGTCCTGCAGGCAGACAGCGGATCAGGGAAGGGTCCTGCAGGCAGACAGCGGCTGAAGGAAAAAAAAGAGTCACTGACTGAGGGAGGAAAAGGAGAATGCAGACTCAGGCAGGTAGTGCTGGGGAGCAGGAGGGAAAGGAGGCAATGAGGGGAGCAAGAATAGGAGGTGGCAAGACAATAGAAGGGGAGGTCACAGAGCCAACCTGAGACAGACAGGGAGAAAGGTGGGGGGGAAAGGGGATAGAGGGGGAGAGGCAGGACTCCGAAAGGTAGATGGCAGCAGGGTGCTGAGGCTTGAACTATGTAGAATTTACAAGCACCAGGCCGGTCTGTTACTAATAGTCAGCAAAACTGTATATATGTCAGATAATGTGTGTGTGTGTGCGTGTGTGCACACATGTGTATGTGTGTGTGCATGTGTGTGCACACATGTGTGGGCATGTGCGTGTATGTGTGTGTGCATGTGTGTGTAATATTTTAAATCCTGTGTGTATGTTATTATACATATTATCTAGCTAAATATAGAAACAAATTCCTAATTCCCAAAAAGAAAGAAAGAGAAGGGTAGAGGGGGAGGGAGGGAGGGAGAGAAGGAGGAAGGGAAGGAGAGAAAAAAGAAAGATCACAGGGACAGGAAGAGAAGGATGAAGGAAGGGAGGGAAGGAGAAAAGAAATCACAGCATTAGCTTGCTACTGGAAAATAGCAATGCCTTTGAAATTATTAATATTGTGTATAATTACTTTAGGCTGCAATTACATAATGTGAATCTAAACATTCTCTGAATTATGCCCTGGTGTGTTGTCACCTTTTCCTGGTATCATAGTGACAAGAATTACCATCTAAGAAAATCTGTACAGGCCCTTGCTTAAGTAGGATGGAGAGCTGATGGACACAGCTTACATTCTTTAGACTCAGCGGTCGACAAAGGAAAATGACCCAGGGATATTTGTGTCCTGTCATCAGAGTCTGAGGCCGTAGGACTAGAGGGAGCTAGGGAAATCCTGCCCTTCCCAGGTACCACGAGGGAAATCCTGTCCTTCCCAGGCACCACGAGGGAAATCCTGTCCTTCCCAGGTACCACGAGGAAAATACTGCCCTTCCCAGGCACCACGAGGAAAATCCTGTCCTTCCGAAGTACCACGAGGGAAATCCTATCCTTCCAAGGCACCATGAGGGAAATCCTATCTTTCCCAGGTACCACGAGGGAAATCCTGCCCTTCCCAGGCACCACGAGGGAAATCCTGTCCTTCACAGGCACCATGAAGAAAATCCTGTCCTTCCCAGGTACCACGAGGGAAATCCTGCCCTTCCCAGGCACCACGAGGGAAATCCTGTCCTTCCCAGGCACCACGAGGGAAATCCTGTCCTTCCCAGGCACCATGAAGAAAATCCTGTCCTTCCCAGGCACCACGAAGGAAATCCTATCCTTCCAAGGCACCATGAGGGAAGTCCTGTCCTTCCTGTCCTTCCCAGGTACCATAAGGGAATCCAGACTCCACCTGAATTGTGTATTCTATTCTCTTCAGAATCAAGTTATTGAATGCTCCGATCACTTACCATGTGTAAATGTTTTCATCACCACTCTGACTGCACCAGACAAGAAGCCACTTAGGGGACAAGAGGTTCGCGTGGGCTCACAGTTTGAAGAAGCCCTATCAAGATAGAGAAGGCTCTACAGCAAGTGGCCTCTGGCTGCACACATCAGGAAGCGCTGGGAAGAGAATGATTTCTAACTTTTCTGGTTTTACTCACTGCACCCAGCCCATGTGATGCTACTGCCCGCATGCACACGGGTCTTGGCCTGCAGTTAACTCTTGAAAATGGCCTTGCCAACACACAGCAATACCCTATGAATAATGTCATAATCCAGTCAAGCTAACCATGAAGGCCAACAATTGTGAGTCTACTTTTTGTCGACATATCCAAGTGTGTCACTTTTAAAGCCATCCCAGCTCACTTCCAGGAAATGCTGCATAAGAGCTGATAGTATATTTCCTAACAACTATATGTTGTCTGAAAGACACTGTTTGGCTCATTCCTTTGAATACATATGCCCATGATATTGAGATACAAGTTGATTGGCCAATTAGTTCCTTCATTTTTAAAAACGTTGCCTTAATTCTTAGGAAGAAGTTTCTGGGGCAGGATGGGAGACCAGGAAGACAAAGAAGCCTTGGAGACAGGACACACACACCACCAACAACGACGTGGCTCACACCACTCAGCTCCTGTAGGAAGCCATGGGAGGGAAGCGTAGTGAAGAAGGAAACAGAGAATGCCATGTTAATCTCACAGTCCCAACAGAGTGGCTCATTATCCTTGGCTGATGTCTACAAAGGGAGAGGGCATGGGATTCAGAGGTTGGAATCGGGCAATCTGAAATTAATGACCACACTTGGCCTGCGACACAGGCATGAGAACTAGTAATGTCAAGGAAGATCTTAGATAGAAAGACAAATCAGGGAATGAGGTGTCCCTGTGATGAGCCCTTCAGCTCCTCTGGGGGAAATGGACAGTCCTGGTGCCTGTCACCAGGTAGTTCTGGTGAAACACTCTCACTTTTACGACCTGGCATTTTTGCTCACTCACAAGATCGAATTCTATGCTGGATTATGTCAGTACAGTCTCCTTGTCCTCTTGATGTTCATGTTAGCACAGTGGAAATCTTGAGGAAACCTGAGTTGCACCATGTACAGACCAGAGTCTATTCAAAGGGAGTGGCCAGAAGGATGCCTGGGACAGAGGAGGCAAACGACCAACGTCCCATTCTATCTAACTCTATCCAGTTTCCACAGGTTCTCCCCTCAGGACCCTGTCATCAAGCCCCTCCCAGTCCCCACAACTCTAAGACGCCAGGATGACTTGGACAGTGGGACTCAGTAACTCTGCACACATCCAGCTGGTAATTAAACACAATCACAAAACAAACCGACAAAACCACCCAAGTCCTCCGAGGGTTAGTGGCTCCTCAGGTGGAACAGGAGCCTGAGACAATCCCTGTCAGAGTTCCTTTTTATGTGCTGAATGTCACTGACCCCTGTACACCCCCGCGATGACAGCTGCAAAGGGCAAACACCTGGTTCAGGTGTCTCCTGAACACAGGCTCTAATAGAGAGCAACACCATTTTCTCCGCTAGCCCAGGTCTGGTGCAATTCTTCTCCGCACACGTGTAGCTGATGATTAGCACGTTCACTCCCCGCAAGCTTTGCATACACACATGCACAAACACAAGCACGCATGTCTGAGTCCCATGGGAATTCTGCACATGGATGCAGCAGAATCCAACCAATTTTCCTTCAGAGATGCTCCCATTTTTACGTAGCCTCCAGCAGGAACACTCATGGACTATGGAAGGAGGGCTTGTGTCCTGCAGAGGGCTCCCATTCTGCGGACACTCCTTTATCCATACAGTACCGAACGGCCCACAGATTACACTAATGACTTGGTGTAGCAGCCACTGGAGTATCGGTCTTAGATCATCCCCAGACTGCGGGGAGAGGGTGTCTTTACAGAAGAGAGTGCCAACACAAGGCACTTCAGCTGTTTCAGTGTAAGTGTGCACAGAACACATCAGCTCTTTTCATTACGGCTGCCCCAATTCTCTTGGGACCCAAATGAACTTAACCATTGCATTAGGCTCTCTAGATGACATTTTGATTAAAGTAATTATTCCTCTAGTAAACAAATATTACATTCCAGATGACTTTAATGGCATGCAATAGAGTCTGTATTAATTCTGGCTAGAAAGCAATGACATATGCCCTGGCTGCCACAAAGTCCACTAAATGTAAATCTTGTGGCTCACATGGGTCTCCACGTGCACTGGCCTCAGATTCACGCTAAGGTTAACTGTCCATCACACGCATCCGTAACGTGAACAATTAAAACAGCTTTGACGCGTTCAGAACACTCTTTCCCTATAGAGGGGACAGACTGCCTTCAAAGCTTTTAAAGGTGCTGGGAGCAAACGGGAAGCAATCCTGGCAGCTATAAGGAACTCTGCTCAAACAGGTCCGCCGTGGCCATTCCCGAGCCTGGCTTTCGTTCCACGATCTCCTGGGTGACTTTGCTGCCTACTCTTGATTCTAAGCTAAATAACAGGCATGACAAGGCTGCAAGAGCATTGCATGCTACGGCAATATTGTGGGGTAACTGTCACTCTGGGCAGAAACCAGAGACTTCCCAAGACTCAAAGAAAGCCCCACTAAAGTGGTTAAAGCTTCACCACACACACACACACACACACACACACACAGACACACCTGCACACACCCCCGGTCTCTAACCCTTCCCTCTTGTGGCATTCTCAACAACAACCGGAGCTCACTTGACCTGGTTCCTTTATGTTTTCTGTAGCGACCAATAGCCCCTTCAGGTGGCAAGTGCTTCAACGCAAGATTTTTATCACACTGACCCCAAATCCATCCTGAGCCATAAGTGCGGAAAAGGTACACACAGTTAGAGAACTCTCTGAACATCCCCTGTATTTCCTTTAGAAGGTATCCAAGGGACTGGTTAAACGGGGAGAGCTCCCCCCAACCCAACTGGGTTAACCCAGCCCAGGAAGGCAGGCTTTGCGGCCCTGGGAGGCAAGCACTGCAGGTACTGACCTGCCCCTCACTTGGTCCTGGCCTCTAAAACAAAGGGCTGACATGGGGTCGGGGCAAGGGGTCAGAGGGATCAGTGAGAGAGGCACCAGCTGGCAAGCTCCTGTCTACATCTTTGTTCTCCCAAGTCTCTTTTCCATGCCCAAAGAAGAGGAGGAAGTGGCATCCCACCGCCCCCCAGGAGCGGTCACATAGGTGTCAGCTCCGCATCTCCCATGGCAACTAGCAGCTTCTTCCTACAAATTGCCAGTTTTGCCTCCTTCTGCGTAGATTCAGAGTTCGGAGAAGGATTCTGATCTTGGCCTTCTTTCCCATATCCCAAAGGTGGCAGGGTCTTTGCGATCCCTTGCTGGGAAGGACCTAGAGAAACCGCTTCTCCACGCCCTAAAACCCCGCTCCTGTCCAGCGCTCACCAAGGCAGCTGGGACAGGCGCTGGGGACCCTGCGAGGTTGGACTCCTCTGCAGGATCCCAGACCGAGGCTCCTCCAAGTTCCCCATGCGAGGGATTCCCCCGCCGCCGCCCCTACCTGCTGGAGAACGGTCCTCTGAGCCCGGTGCCCGGCGATCCAGCGACGGTCCCGACACGGCTCTGCTCCTGGGCGCCCAGCCACCACGCACAGACGGGTGGGGATGCGCTGGGGACCCGGACTCCACCCGCCTGCAGCTCGAAGCCCCCGCCCCTCTGGCCTCAGCCTAGTCCCAGCTTCTGGGTCCTGCGCCCCGCCCCCTCCCTTCACAGCCTGCTGCTGGGCTCCGGTCCTTTCCAGTCCTTCTGTCCCCTCAGGGTTTCCACGCAGCCACCGAGACCGTTGCCTCGTCCTGGCGCCCTCCCGCCTCCCCGCCGCGCCCCGCGTCCCTCCCTCTCTCTCACGCGCTCTCACGCGTTCACGGAGACCGCGCCTCCCAGGCTGGCTCTGCCACCCTCCCTTGGGTTTCTCCCGCCTCTCCTTCGCCTACGATGCAAGAAAGGAGCTTGCGCCTCAAACTTTTCCGCCCTGATTTCTCTAAGACCGCGGGAAGCAGATGGCACTAGGCACTGCACCGGGGCTCCCCTCGGACATCCCACCAGAACAAAGCCATTCCGTCCTGGTGACTATGGCAATTGTCCAGACGGAATGGGTGACCACTTTTAAAGCTACAGAGGCCAGCATAGTCTCTCTCTCTCTCTCTCTCTCTCTCTCTCTCTCTCTCTCTCTCTCTCTCTCTCTCTCTCTCTCTCTCTCTCTCTCTCTCTCTCTCTCTCTTTCTCTCTCGTTCGATATCATGCTGAAATGGGCTTCAAATTCAGAGCTCATGCACAGGATACTATGTAATGCATTCATTCGCTAGGACAAAATTCAAGATGTGCCTGCAAGACTTGGTTCTCCGTCAGCCCTGTAAAGTTTGCTTGCCCGTATTTTGCCAAAAGTGAAGAACATTCTTTTAATTCTGGCTGTGTGTGTGTGCGTGTGTGTGTACAAGCACGCACGCACGCATGAAGAAACCAGCAGGGTGCCAACAGGCAAGTGGATAAATGAGCTTAATTCTTGGACACATGGGGATAAATTGTACAACACCAATCCACATGACAAGAGAAAAGTTGTAGATCTCTGGATTAAGTGCAGGTTTTCCATTTTGTACACAGGTGTCAGACCCTTACATTTCAAAGGGAGTGAGTCAGCTCATTTGAAAGATAATCTGAGAATGTCCAGATGGGCTCAATTAAGCTGTTGAATTATCACTAGAACTATGAGCTGATGGGCTAGGGAAGTGGTGTCTGTCTTTAAATGCTTGCCAAACCTGAAGGCCTGAGTTCTACCTCCTGGAACCCAGCTGAGCATCCAAGTGCAGTTTAAAAACCCCACAACTGTGTGGCTTTCAGCCAACAGTTGCCAATATCACAAGCCCAATGAGAAACCTCATCTCCAAAGCCCAAGTGGACAGGAGAGATACCCACCACTGTCCTCTGACCTCCACACCCCCACACGTTACCACACACAGCACGCTCACACGACATACCCACAAGAAACGATGAGGGGGTGGGTGATGTGGAGAATTTTCTCCCCACATATAAAATCAGACAATTCTTGAGTGAGGGGAGGCTATTTAAACATAGTTAGTGAAAATAATCCAACAACATTAGCAACACAACGTACCCCGGCAAGAATGGCTGTCGATTACAATACAAAGAGACACATCCCTACCCATTTCTTCTCCTAAAATCATCTGCACTTAGCAAGATGGAGATAAAAATGCTGTGTGAGAAACACCAGCCACTTCAGCGAGACGTGGTGAGACATTTCAAATCCTGCCTTCCCCTTGCACTCTGAGATTCCTAGCGATGAAGAAACACACAGGAATTTAGTGTACTAAAAGTCAGGCTTGGTCACCTGCACTTACAACTGGGCAGGCATAAAGGAAATGGTGACTAAAGTCTCATTCTATCCCTATCAGAGTGTGTGTGTCCTCTCCTCAAACAGCATAGATTTCTAAATTACAGCTATGTACTTGATATACGTTTGAATCTTATTATATATCTAAGTTTCTGTATTAGCAGTGAAGTCACAGGATAATCTATTAAAAATGTGCCATATAAAGCTAATCACATATGTTTGCATTTCAACCATCTCCCAACATATTCTTTCTGCGCCGCGAGTAGCCAGAGGCCTGGAACACACAGCTGCCGTGATAAGGGTTTTAAAAATGATTATACTGTCTAGGAGTAGGGGCAATGTATTATTAAGAATGTCAATATTGGCTCGGCTCCCAAAGGTAATTTTCCTCCCTAAACTGAGATATAAATGCTGCTTTGTAGTCGATCCCTGTGTTTACATACACACCTCCCATTCTGAAATGGCAATTATTTTGCTACCATCAAGGCATGTGTTATCTGGCTTTGGCAACCCTTTGAGACAAGTGGAGCTGCATTAGTCGTAAAAGAAGATGACTCCCAGCGGAAACCCTGAAGAACAGGACTAGCAGGAAGCTCCCAGCAAAGGTTTTGTTATTTTTCGGGAGAGAAGGTATTCATTTCTTGGAAACTCTGTGAAGGATTCTCCCCTTTTCAGCATGTTTTTAATCTACTCTGCCCCATAGATTTCTTTCTCAAAGTAACTGGACGCTGGGCCACAGAAATGAAGTCATCTTTTAGACAGAAGCGTTCATTCACCATGAGATATCACAAGGACTTTGACGTCCTTCCCATAATCCCCCACTGAAGAGCAGAACCAAGGACTCCCACTTAAGATGCTGGTAACACACCTGTTTCTGTAGATACCCTGTTTAGGCCTCTGCTGCCAAGCCGCTGTGGAATGAAGCTTCTCTTCTCCGAGTCCTTTTTAAAACCGTTGACATGCACATGCAACAGTTCTCCATGTAGCCTCTCACCTCACACCTTCTAACCACCACCAACTGGCCGGCCGTGTACAGATATAATCCTGGTGTTTATTCTCCTCCGTGGATCCACTTACACAAATCCACATTATCAACACACGGTGTAGACTTACTGTATCTTAGAGCACCTGAAGTTAGAGAGCATAGCTTTCCTTAGATCCGATGTTTCTGTCGTGCCTGTCCCCTGCATTTGTTTGTAACACACGTCAGAACAATTTGTTAAATAGTCAGGTAACTGAAGATATGGCCCAGACTACACCAAGTCTGTAAGTTTTAGGTTCGGTGACATTTTCAGTTCGCCTCCTAACCCCTGGGTGTTTGCGCTGATGTTTCTCCAGACTGACTTAGACTGATATTTTCTAGGATACATTTTAGCTGTCACTGTAGTTTTGCAGGGGTCTGTGATGATCACGGCTGCACACTCACATACGTATGGGCTGCTGTTCATCTCTGCGACCACTACTAACACACACAGCCTGTCCCAGTGCTGAGCCAACTCCAGGAGTTTATTTGAAGGTTCTATGAGACCCTCTGCAAGATGCCTGTGCTTCTGCTTAAGTGGATTCCTCTTCAAGGTAAAGCTTTCTCAGACACAAACCCTGAAATCTGCCAATTGCCTCTTTTGAGAAACCAGGAAGTCTGCTTCTTCCTTGTTGCTGTTGTTGATTGGTAAAACACGCTGGTTAAATTCCTAATGCTAAACCCATCCTGGATTCTGGAACAAATAGCACTCGGTCATGAGATAATTCTTTTGAAATACTGAAGAATTCTAGTTGCTTAAACTTGGTTAGAAGTTACTTCATCCCCTTTTTTGCGAGAGTATTAATTTATGGTTTTGTCTTACTGTCATGCCTTTGTCTGGCTTTAATTTATTTTGCCTTCAGTGAATAAATGGGAAACTCTTGTGTCCTCTTTATTTTCCTGAAATAGCTTTAATATAATGGGAATGACTTCCTAAATTGCGTGATATGATAAAACTCACCAGCATGCCCATCTGGGTCTAAAATTAACTTGAAGATAAGAATTTCACCTTTAAAAGTAACAACGGTAAACACAGAACTACTTGTGTTGTCTATTTCCCTATGAGAGGCGGTTTATGTTCCTTAAGGATTTTGTCCTTTGCATATGAACAAGCAAGTGTATCGACATAAAGATGTTCATTATAGCCTCTTATGTTTTCACCATCTTTAGAATGTGAGCTCCATGTTCGCACTCCCCAAACTGTGTCCTCCCGATTGCTGTGGATGGACCAGACCACTTCAGCAATCCTTCAGATAAGCATCTCTGGTCCCTCTGTTTCTTCTCTTGTTTAGTTCCCGATGTCACTCATCTGTATTACGGATGCTATCACTTTGTCTCTTCAGCTTTGTTTGAGTCGTGTATTTTCTTGTGTTTATTTCCTGCAGTAAAAGCCTGAGACGTTTGACCCGAAACATCTTCTCTGTTTCACATGTTCATTTAGAGGCACAGACCCTCAGCTAACTTCCTCTCTACCTACATGCCAATACCCCAACTCCAGTCACTGTCAGTGAATTCAATATACTTTAAAAAATAAATTCTGACTTATTCTATCAATCGAATGATCTCGGGGGTCAACGGTATTGATTTCCAAACGTTTGGGCAATTGTGAGGTGTTCTTGTGGTTTGCGTGTCTAAGTAAGTAGAAGTGTGCTCTTCAAATTTATTCTGCATGGATTCAGTCATTTGGTTCTTTCATTTTTTGATATGTGTCTGTGTGAGGTGTGCACATCTGTATTGTATGAATGTTTCCATGTGTACAGGTGAACATGTATAGGTACACGTGGAGGCTCAAAATAGATACAGAGAGTCTTCTTGACCACGCTCCACTGGACCACTGAGATGAGGACTTCACTCCTCTCCTTGAATCTGATCTGCTAGTTGAGCCAGTTTATCCTCAGGGTCCCATATCTCACCCTCCACAGTGCTGCAATTACAGGCCTGCTTCACAGTCACCCACTTTTACAGTTTCTGGGGAGCAGGACTCTGACCCTTGCTCTCACAAGCTAAACCGATTATCTACTGAGTCATCTGTCTAACTCTCTGTTTCGGTCATTTTAAATGGTTTGTTTGAGGGTCCAGAATACAGTCTACTGTGGTTTAAATATTTCCAGAGTACAAACACACACATACACATACACCCGCTTGCACATGACAAGTGCTAACATAGACGTGTTCAGAAGAAGCCATGTTTAATGTCGACTTTTAGTTAAATATGTATGGACTCTATCTCAGCCATATCTGACCACACGTGCTTTGACGCATGATAAAACATGATCATGGTATGAACATCTTTGTCCACACATGCAACTCTCATTTCTTATCAAAGACGCATCTCTTTGCAGCAAACAAAGATGATCGCAGAAAGCTGCATCTGGTCCGAGCACACAGAGCGATCGATCACAAGGTGCCACTCTGCATGGATATGCCTAAGCACAAGCCCCGAACCTGAGGCTCAGGGAACACATCGGAAGAGGGAACAGAAAATCTGCACGACTCAGAGGACCAGGAAGTCACCCGTGGAGTTTCGTCTCCTACGAACGACAAGGATACATCACCCCTGATATCCCAACACTATGGTTGCCTGAACAAGCCACCAATGCAATGCCTAAAGAGGTACTTCTATGGAAAGGGATGATCTTGTGGGGGTCCTGTCCATAGCCAAAGAACTACAGGCAACTAAGGAATGCTGAGACCCCAAGAAATAGTCTTCCCCAAGAAAGAGCTCCAAACTGGTTATCCAACACCATGTGGTCAGTCCTAAAATCATATACATACAAGTAACACTAAACAGACGCAGCAGGTTCTATTTATATATCTACAAATATAGGCATACACACATGTGTGTATATATGTAACAATGATAATTAAAGAAAAAAACATAAAATAAAAAAGGAAATTGGGGGAGGCCATGAGAGGGGTTGGAGGGAAGAACAGGACAAGCATAATTATAATTAAAATAAAAATTATCTAGCCAGGCAGTGGTGGCACGTGCCTGTAATCCGAGCAGTCAGGAGGCAGAGGCAGGTGAATATTTTTTCTCAACAAAACAACAACAAAAAATTTCAAGGAAAAAAAATACATGAAGTAATAAAACATTTTATCAGTTAATAAAGAAGGCAGAAGTCAAAGGCTAAGTGTGTGGGCTCCAGAAGTACACAGAGCAGCTCCCAGAAGGAGACAAGGCATGGGGTTTACCAGCAAGGGGCAAGGCAGGGGCTGACCAGCAAGGCTCATTGTCAACACTGTGCAAAGTGCCTGGGTTTGCTCAGTCACAAAAGGACTCAAGCCAACTAGGACAGCTTGGTCACTCTCATACCTGAAAACACAAGTCTCTTATTGGCAGGATGTAATTTAGCAGCATTAAAAGACAGAATAGATTTGCATGAAAACCATATGTAGATTTCAAGCTGAAGAATTTAAATGTCGGGTCACTTGCCAGGTATATCAGACTCTGACTGCTATGATAAATGGCGTCCTTGGTGGGTGAGCTATGATGGCAGACATCCCATAAAGCAGTGCAGCATCCCCCCTCTCCCTGACTCTGCCAGAATCCTCATTTCATGCTACGTATCAGCCTCCCATAGGCTTAGCTCTGCTGGACTCGGGGCTCCATGAGCTCTAATCCCAGTTCATCCCCTCAGCTGCCCCTCTCTCTTCCCCTAAGTGGCCAATTCCACCCTGACCTAAAGGAGCCTGTTTCCCAAGCTCTGTTCTGAGCCCATCTCCATGTGTGTACCCTTCCTCCCTAGATTGGATGCCTACCGTGCTCAAACTGATTCTGTCTGCAACTGAGTTCAGTTGACTTAAGCTATGATTCTATGACTCATTTCTATTGATACTCATCCTCAGCTGGTCATTGTGTCACCAAACTATGTTGCATACCCTGCTCTTCTCATTCATCTTTACGGCTTTGCTGTCATCTACACACTTTCACGGGTGAGAACAGAGTAGAGATAAATGGATGAGTATATAACACTGCTGTGATAAATAATTTTTGCAGATTGGCATTTTTGCTTCTGAAATATTAGGGATTTAATTTAGTACCTAGCAAGCCCATACAAACCCTCTACCTTTGAGCCATAACCCTAACCCAATGTGTGTGCAATAAATTCCTAATCACCTTGTGACTGGTTAATCACGGCTCTCAACATCTCACACTTGGAAAGAAGGAACGTCAACGGAAGGGTTGCTGCCATCAGATTGGCCTGTAGCAGTGTCTGTAGGAGGGCCCAGCCCACTGCGTACAGTGCCACCTCCAGACAAACGGCCGTGGGCTGTGCAAGGAGCTAGCTGAGAATCTCAGAGGAAGCACACAGGTTCTCCATGGCTCCTGCTGCTGCTCCTTCTTGAATTTCTGCCTTGATTTCCCTCTGTGATGGACTGTGTTGTGGAAGTGAAAGCCAGATAATTCATTCTACCCAAAGTTGCTATTGGTCATGGTGTTTATCACAGCAACAGAAAGCCAACCAGGAAACACTCGAATCTCATATGTTTGGTAATTTGCATAGTTATTGTGTCTCACAGTAACTAGACAAGAAAGAGAATCCCTGTTCCAGAATGATGTAGGTAAAATTGTCTTCTTACGTGATCTCCTATTTTTAAAATCCCACAACACTTACAGCTGTGACATTCAAACAGCTATCATCTATGAGAACCTTTCTACTTTGAATGAATTCTTCTGTGAATCAGGAATAAAGGGCTTGGTTGGTCATTCTCCAAGACCTTGAGTTATGTTGTTTATCACAGCCTTAGAAATCCATTCCTAAGATTCTAACCTGTCTTCTCCCAGGTCCGATAAAGACATCGTAGCTGCTGAGCCTGTAATGCGGTCTCTGTAGTGATACCTGGTGTCTGAAAGGATTAGTATTGACTCAGGACTGCCAAGACTAAGTTCTCAGCACAAAGGAGATTCATTTTCCCCAGAGGTTCAGAGGGCAGGGAATAAGAGAGAAAGGCAGAGGACAGAGGACAAGGGAGAAGGGGAAGGAAGCAAGGGAGAGGACAGAGGACTGCCTCTGAATATAGAGGAAGAAGACGTGGCCCTTTGGCGAATGGCAGTTTATAAAGGTAAAAGAGGAAACCCCATGTTAGGATTAGGTGTTTAGTTTTAATTGGGCATGTTAATTAGGTGAGCCAAAGTGAGTTTTTGATTGCTGAACTTCAATAGCCGAACCTTGGTTGGTCTTTGGAGGAGGAAGTAACCAAATAAGGAAATAGGTCTTGGTGTACAGCTTTAGAAATGTAATCTAACAGTTTTTTAGCAAGGCAGAGAGAATTAGAGAGAAGGGCAAGGTTTGACAGAGCCATGTTTGCCATGCTTGGACTGGCTGGAGTCTCTTCAAATGTCCTTGACCCTGAAGAGGCACGCTGGTGTTTAGTGACAGCAGTAGGAAAGCCGACTGTTGCCAACAGCAAAAGGATGCTAAAGACGTTCTTGGTGAATCACTCAGGTTTCTATTCTGTCTTTCACTGAACCCCGAAAATAAGCAAAGTAAACATATTAGTCCTTAAGTATAAAATCTCAAGAATATCCCCCTATTCAAAAAACAATCTTATTTTCAGACTCATGGAAAATCCCTTGCTAACAATATTGTCACTGTAAAACGGTACAAATGATGTTGAGAGATAGAACTGGGTTAGAGCGACCCAAGACACCCTTGAATGAGAGAAGGCGTCAGAGGTGAACTAAAGGAAGCCAAACAAAGACAGGCATTCCTACCCAGCCCTTCGGATTCTATAATGTATGGGCTTCTCCTCGGCCAAGGGAGTAGAGCCGACAGGCACAGATGTGACTTCTGGAAGTGTTTCACACCCTCAAGAGTCTTGAAAGCTTCTGGATCTCCTGGGTGAAGAATGATGATGGGCCAGCAGCCAGCTGGACTCCCAATCCAGGACAGGCTTCACCGCACACTTAAACCTTAAAGGGACATGCCAGTTTTCTGCTGAGATCCCATTTATTTCCATGTTGAAATCTCAGTAATCGATCTCTTCGCTTTGTTTCAAATCAGCTGCTTAAGACCATCCCTACTGAGTACATTTGGAAACTTATTCGTCCTTGGATACATTTGCCAGAGAACATGAACCACAGTTTCAAATAAATGTCCTGGGAAGAAAAGCGTAGGTTTGGAGACTACATTTTCACATACCAAGCTACGCTTATCCCGTTAGGAAAAATGTCAAAAAAATAAAGGCAAAAAAATACCATTGTTGTCAGGAAACAATGTTTACACCTGTGATTTTATAGCACCATCTGCCTTTTTAATGGCACTAAGTTAAGAAGGTACCACCCTCATCACCCTCATGAAGGAAGCACTGCGGGGCTCTTGTACATTCATCATGGACAATGATTTCAAACAGAACTGGCATGTGAAGAGGTATCCTGTGCCATCTTTTTACTTGTGTTTATTGTTTTGGACTTTGTAAATGGGCAGGAGAAAGTTTACCAAGAGAGGCATGAAGTAGGCCTGAGCTGAGGAACACAGGAAGGAGCGAAATAGAGGCAGAACCTTACGATGGAGGAGATTGCGGTTCAGCTGTCTGTTCTGTGTCATAGTCTTATAAAGAGATGTGTCCATGCCACGGGGGACAGGGAGGTATCATTAGCCCAAGGGATGGGCTCAGAGTGAGCATGAATGCCCATGAGCTGGGAACTCACAGAAGCTTTCAATATTCTTATCAACAACCATAAATCTAGTGCAAATATTGCATCCGTTAAGTCTTTCATGAAATTAGTGAGAGATTTTCTGTGGGAACGGCACAGTTTTTTTCATGTTATTTTAGTCATGCAAAAAGATCTTCCAGTGAACATTTATTTATAGAATCACATAGTGAAGTTATCTAAAGCCCAGCCTTTCAGGAACAACTGCAGTTAATTCTTCCAGGGATGTGCACCGTGTGGAAGACGTAAACAAAGTGATGCACGCTTTCAGCCGGGTGAGCTCGGAAGATGGTGATCACATGGGCATGGGGAGCAGAATGGTGGTTTCCAGAGGCTGTGGAGATCAGGGGGGAGGGACCAATGGGCAGGTGATGGCCAGAAAATGTGTAATCACAGTTGTTTAGGAAAAAAAAAAAGTCAAGAATCCACTGCAGAGAATGGAGGCTATCGATGCAATCAACTTCTTATAATCATTGTGGATGCGTGTGCATGCATGTGTGCATGTGTGCGTGTGCATGTATGTGTGAATGTGTGCATGTGTGCATGCATGTGTGTGCACACGTGTGCATATGTTGTGTGGTGTGTGTATGTATGTGTGTGTTTGTGTGGTGTGTGTGTGCGTGCACGCATATGTATTTGGAATCCAAAGGTTGACATCTGGTACCTTTGTCAATTCTACCTCAAATTTTGAAACATCCCTCACTGGACCTGGCTCACTGTTCAGTTCAGCAAGACTAAGCAGCCAGTGGGCCCCAGATACGCTTGTCCCTCCCAGCCCTGGTATTATAACCGTGTCACATTGCATGGCTTTTTATATGAGTGTGGGGATTCAAACTCGGGTCCTCAGGCTTGCACAGCAAACACTTAACTGACACAGCCAGCGAAGTGGAAACAGAAACAAGCGGGGTGTTGAGTGTTCTCACCACAGAAACGAATCCACAGAGCAGCAAAACTTAGTGACCTGGGAGTCACACATCTGTCTGTCTTCCCTGCAGTCACAAGGCTGAAGCAGATCGCCAGCCTGAAAACAGCCGAGGAGGCATAGCTGGATCCTGCCTAAGATTAAAAAAAGACAAAGTGACATCATACCATAGTTAGCACGCCACGCTCCTCGCACACAAATGAACAACATTTCATTACAACCTGATTGTGGGTGATGTCATCGTCACAGCTGCCCAGTGTCTGTGGCTACTTCACTCTGTCGAGAGCTTGAGGACTCAAATCAGATCTCCAGCCCTCTCTGTAACCTCTCCCCTCTTTGAGACAAGCTCTGATTTTAGGCTGAATATATTATTTATACTTTTTTGTTTTTATTGAAAGCATTTTCTTAAAATTTGGTGAAGGTAATGAGAAGAATCCCATAGACCCATAAAGTGAACCAACATAATTCATGTGGGTTATGAAGACTCAGTTGAATGTCTGGATCTGGAAAGAGGATGGTTTAGCAGACCGGATCTCACCCTTCCTCGAGCCTATCAGTCACATGGGAATCTTGTTAAAAGATGCTGTGGTTCAGTGGATAACGGGCGGGTCTTGATGCTGGGGTCTTTGCATTTTTTTATGATGCCATTTTTTATCTCTGGAGCTACCATTGTAGTACAGTGTGACTCTTTTCCCTTTACAGATTTTAGCATGGTGTATCCATCTTGAGAAAGTCACAGCAGTTATGTTTAATATGCAGGCTACCCAGTGCCATTATTGATCTTATTTTGCCAATAAAACTGAGCATTTCAAAGAGGTCAATAGGTGCCCAGATATGCCCAGCTTGTGGAAAGGCAATTATAAAGTCATGCTGCAGGCTGGCTTTCTGGTCCAACAGTGCATTCCACCACCCAACCACTGCTTCAAAGAAAGTGATGCATCCAGACCCATATTTTACATTTCTGTGCACATCCACCGTGACACCATGCATCAGCAGATGCAGGCATGGACTTCTGGTGCAGGCACAACACCCCAGAATGCTCATAAACACCCAGGTTGTATCCACCCCCCATAAGCAGACCTGAGTTCTGCTTCCCTGTGTGCCCCCTTCATGGATGCCAATCATGGCCTAGTGGGCAGACTTAGTTTGTTCCATTTATCTGAAGCCACTCACATGTAAATTCATGTCTGGAGCAGCTGCTCTCAGCCCCTCCCATGGTCCTTCTCTCCTGTCACTCACTCCTTCCTTGATCCTGTTCCCTGCTCTGCCTTTCTGCTCCATGCCATCCAAGAACAACCTCGTCCTTCCCCATTCGCTGGTGTGACATTTTTGTCTCCTTTTATTTGCGACTTTTATTTTGCCCCTTTCCCTTCTATTCATGACATATAAGAAAAGAACCAAGACTTAAAGTTACAGGAAACCTACACATTCTCAGGCTTTGCTGACGAGGGAATCGCGCCCTATCTGGCTTGTAATGCGCTCGGTCCTTAATCTTCTGTTTTAACTTTCACCACCTCTGCCACTCCCTTAGAAAATTGCCTTCCCCGAGGTGGGAAGAATATGTGAGATTCGCGTGATTGACTCTTCCGCCAGCTCTTCACCTCTGGATACACTCCTGCGCTGTGGATCTGCAAATGCAAAAAGGGGTCGTGGTGGCCAAAGCCTCATTTCATGGGTGTTGAAAAGGCATAAGCAGAGGAAATGCTGTCAGTTTCACGGAGAAATGTGCACTGGCATTCAGCAGCAGCAAGGAGGGGTTCCAGTGTGGGGGAGATTTTTAGGTCCTCCTTGATTTCTACACTGTTTTTCTATAGGGCATCTTATATAGTCCGTGAAGGGTATAATTAAAGAAGCACAGTTCCCAGGCAAAGCCGGGCACCACCTAAATTTACAGGAGATACAGCAACAGCCTGGTCTTTATCCCATGTGTTTGTCCAGGCAGTTGGTAGAACAGGCACTGAAAACATAAACAAACAAACGAATACATATATAAACACGAAAATAAAACACTTCCCTGACCAAAAGATCCTCGAGTAATTTTATTAATTAATAGTAAACCAAAGCATGTATGCAGCCCTGGGTTTGGACAGTCTGCCCCAAGAATTGAATAAACGTATTGCTATGGTCCGTGTCTATTATCCCAGCATGTAGCATCCTTGGCTACACAATAAGCTCAAAGCCAGCCTGGGCTACATTTTGATTTCTATCTCAAAATAATTGCTTTAAAAAAGTGTATCTATAAAACATTTTCAAAAAAATAGGTCACGGATTTGAAAGAAAAGAGGGAAGTTTATATGAGAGGGAATAGAGGGATGGAAGGAAGGGAGAAATTATGTAACCACATTATAATCTCAAAGATAAAAAAAAAACATTTTCACGAATATTTTCTTACTCAATTGATGCATGTTGGTCTAATGGAGATAAATCTATGTCCATTTTTATACAGATGCAAAAATATGAATGTCTTCTAAAACCGCAATCCCCATGCCACAGACAGACCAAATGCGTCTGTCCCCTACGTGTTAAAATGAAGCTATAGTGTGACCTGGAGGAAATACAGGGAAGAACGGCTTCTTACGCTGGAGTTTTAGGAATCTACTCAAGTTAAGCCATCACACTGCCCGAGCGCAGAGGGTTGAGGAGCTTGGGAGGCAGAGATTGACGCCTCTTCGAATCCCACACCCCAGAGCCAGCTTGCCGAGAAGAGGGAGGAGTCCTCAGCACACCTTTGTCACCAGCTTCCTGTGTGCAGATTGAAGTCCCTCGGGGGAGAGAGAATAGTTGCTGAAGGCCGCAGTGCTTTGCCTTAGCACACGTTGAGACTACAGCCAAGAGCACCTGGGCCTAAATATGCAAAGTGCTCTCGAATACAGACTATGGCGCCCGCGTTCTTGGCCGAGCACCCGTTCTAGATAAGACCCTAAAGCTGAAGGTATCGTGTGCTTTGGACATGGGACACAAAAAAATAAAGATTCAGTGAGCGTGAATCTCCATTCCTGCTAGAGAGAGTCCCCAGTCCCTGAAGGTGCTCCGTAGAAAACTCCTCAGCTAACTCAGTCGGCTGTAGATCACGTGTGCTACGATGCCGGACCACAAGGCGAACCCTGCGCACGGGTACAGCAGTGCGCAGCTGTTACGCCTGGTACTGACGGTTAATGCAGAGACTCGGGTTCCGTAAAAGGGCTGAGAACAAGTGACCGATGGGATCTCTCAGCCTTTCGCAGGACATCTATATCATTCCCCCAACATACACACACAGAGAGCGGAACCGGGTATTCTAGGAGACTAAGGTTAATTTAGAAAGGCAGCCTTACTCCGTGGAACACGTGGGTAAGTACTCAGCCATGGTAACAGTGAATGTAACACAGACTGAAAGATAGAGCAGACGTTTCAATGTCATGTAGGCAGTTTTTAAAAGACTCAGAAGAGGTGATCGTCAGACACACTGCTCGTGCAAGAGTAAGCTGGTGTCGAACACCATTGTAGTAACACGCTAAATGGCTGGGCTTTGTGTAGATATTCTCACTCATTCTAGGTGTAGATGGCAATGAAACACAAAATGCCAAGGCAGATTCAGCCACTAGGACCTCAAAGAGAATTATTTAAAATGACTAAAATGTGTAGAGGTCATAGCAACTAACGCTAAAGGGATTATGACAAATCCCCCTGTAAGTGAATACCGTGGCCCCTTCTGCCCCCTTTCCATGAATGACCTGGTGATAACCAAGAAGGTGAAAATGTAGAGATTCCCTTCTAGGGGCAGGGATATCAGAGAAAGGGCCACAGCACAGCTGAAAGCAAACAGACTGCTAAAAGCACAACTATTTTCCAAAAGTGAGCTGGCAATGCAGACTGAAGTTCTCCAGCTTGGGTGACAGTGGCACAACCCCCCCCTCAGCTCCCAGACCTCCATCCAGTCACATGTGCAGATTCTTCCATGATATTTTTTTAATATGATAAGGAAAATAACTGAAATTCACATCTGGCCAGAGCGATAGAGACAAGGAAATCCTACGTGAGACTGTCACAAGATTCTATGAGAACTCATTTAATGGAAGCCTGCATGCAGAGCCAGGATGGAGGCTGAGAAAATAACATACCTAGTAATTTACAGAAATCCTGGTGAGGGCATTGAACTTCCTATAATCTATTATATGAGGATTTTGAGTCAATCTTATCTACAGCTTAGGAAATAGGCTGACCCCAATTTGCCATTTTGATTGTCAAAATCCTAGATTTCTATGCAGCCCTTAGAAATGAAGCTTCCAAAGGCTGGATAATGGTTGATAGGATTTTCCAGGCTTATATTATTTAGTGAACAAGCAAGTACAGAACTACACATCAATTGTAATAATTTAACATTTTAATGCATAGATAGGACATCACTATAAGAACCGTTAATAGTGGCTCTCAGCGGGAGGTGATGTGCACAGTGATTTTTGTATTCTTTGTATTTTATACACAAAAATCGTGCTATCATCCTGAGTCTATCTGATACCATGCACCCCCCTCGGCAAGGTTATCTGTGCACCTACGCATCTTAGGTCAGCTTCTGAAGAAACAGAACCCCAAACCAGGTGCCTATTTGAGGGACTTCAAGCTCCCTGAAGAAGAGAAATAGTAATACAAGAGCAGAGCAAAACTCTGTCTGAAGATTACTGACACGCAGCAACTTTCATGCTCCCTTTAAAACTGACTCTTATGTGGTCCCCAATATCTAAAGGTGGAAGATTGGTTTAGAAGTTGAGCACGCATCCAAGAGAGTTTCAAAGTGTTTTGAATCTGAGGATAGAGCTTGGGTAGTAGAGTGCTTGCTTGGTTTGCAGGATGCCAAAGTCCAACGTCCATCACGTGACCTGAGCAAGAGAGTATACCCTTGTAGACCCAGCTCTCAAGAGGCAGAGAGAGGAGGATCAAAAGTTCAATGTCATTCTTTGCTCCAGAGAAGATTTGACACCAGTCAGGATTACATGAGACTCTATCTTCGAAATATAAACAAGGGGTTTTAAATATTTCTTCTTAGGCCGGGTTATTACTGACAGCCTGGCTACTGAAAGTCTGGCTGGGTGATTTAGAGGCTGGGAGCTCACCAAGACTCAGCTCCATCCTGCCACATGTGAGGCTTGGTGACATATCCACCTGCTTATGCTCAGATTATTCTCTGGTCCCCCCACGCCCAACTCTGCTGCTCACTGGACCCTGGCTTTCTGCATAAGTAACCCTGAGAGAATCCTGCTGGAGTTGCCTTCTGATCACAGCTCATACCCATCCATCCTTGCGTCCTCTCCCACATCCTGACTCATCATCACCATGTACATCCTGGGCTGGCATCACCTCTTTAGTGTGAGTCCTAAATGATTGGTGGAATGACGCTCTGGGAATCTTATCCCTCCTGGGCCCAAAGCTCTCCAAAGACCCCATTTCAGATGCCATTGCCTTTGCCACGCTCAGCATTCCTGCCTCCTCCACTGGCTGGTTTCCATTATTCTCTGCCCTGTCCCCACCCCCTGCAGAGGGCTTCTCTACCCCTGCCGCACACCTGTCACTTGGGTCATTTTGAGAAAGTCAGGAGGAGGATTCCTGACTAGCTCCTAAGCTAACGCCCCACCTTCCGTCTTCCTCTTACCCCTGATTCAGCTGTATCTCGTGAGCGGCCTCACGTGGCATATTTCACAAACATTTTGGACTCCATTTTCCCTAAGTAAAAAGTTTCAAAAAAAAAAAGAAGTATGAATTACAACCACCTATAGCTTCTGTTTCAGAACATCTGACAGTTTCTGGAATTTCGGGGCCCTGTACTTAGGTGGCGTGCACACACACACACACACACACACACACACACACACACACACACTTAAAAAGTAAATATAATGAAGATGAAAATTGTAGGAACTCTGTTCACTCCTGTCTCACCCACTACTGGGTCACATACCTTTTGCTTTGTTATTGTTAGGTCTAAAGCAGCCACCCCAAAAGGCAGTGCTGCAGACAGTGTCCTGATTGGAAGTCTGGGCTCAGCTTTGGGAGGAGGGCTGGACTTTTTTGGAGAATCTGGTAAGTATGGCATGAGGTACAGAAGGAAGAGTAAGAAGGGAGGGCAAAGAAATCCAGAATATGGTGGGTCTCCAACCACTCACCTGTGCATTGGCAGAATTTGTCAAGATTGGTGAGAAATTGGTAGTTGAATGTTTCATATTCTGGTTGTTGAGACTGAGTCTCAAGGTTGTATTGTGGTCAAGCTGAATTGCAGTAAAAAAAAAAAATAGGATAGTGACGTTTAGTGGAGTCTCTACATCTAAGGAGAGAAGAAGATCTAAAGAGACAGGCAAGCGGGGGCTGAAGCATCTAATTTTGAGTGGGTTAGTTCCATGGTTAGTTCCAGGGAGGAAAGGAGACACCCAGGAAGAGGTGGCAAACGTGTACTGAATTTTCTTACAAATAGGTACTGCTGTTATGTTTTCATTAAAGAGACAAAGTAAAATTAGAACCGTGCTCTTCCTGGGTAGTTAATATCTCACACAGATTCCTGAGACCCTCCTTTGGAGGCGCATCATCTCTTCAAGCACAAAGTATGAAAGTTTCAGGCCCTTCCCCCTCTCCACTGAGCAGCGGGGACACAGCCCGGACTCTGCACCTTATCCATCCTGTATCTGGTCCATTGAGGTCTTGGAGTCTTCACATCCTGTCTTTCCAAGCCTGGGAGCCCTTCCTCGGGGAAGACACTCCCTGATCACCACGTGACCTTGCTTCTGAAAGAGCTTTCCGTGTTTTCTACCCCAACCCCTAATTACTTTTCTTTACTTGTGTGCTGAGTTCACACAAATATTCTCTATTATGTGCCAGGAAGTTGTCTTTCTCTCCCTGGAACCGCTCCTTATCACTTCCCACCATTCCTAACCTTTATAAGTTAAACTCTGTGTGTCCCCTCTCCTATGTCCAGCTCCCCACAGCCACTGAAACATGGTGTTCATCTCTGTCATTTTATTTAAACTGCTTTCTGAGGCCTCTAGTCATGTCTCTTGTCCCTCGGCTTTTGTGACAGCCCTCTGCCCTGCCTTCCACAGGGCGATGCCCCATGCTCTTTAGAACCCCGAGTTTGGGCTCCCTTCAGATTAATGATAAAATGTCTGTTATTGAAGCCACCTAGTCTGCAGCGTTTTGTCGCGGCAGCCCTAGAAGATGAACACAGTGACACACACACCCTGAGGAAGCTAAGCTGTGAGGTCATAGAGGCTTGCAGTGACCCCGGATGAGTTCCCGATGCATCCTCTGCCTGGGTCTCACTGGGCCTTCAAGGACCCTGAGGGGAAAGGGTTAAGCAATGTTTAGCCAGTATGTATAGTTAGCTCTTTTCATCTCCCAAGACTTATTAGCACTCTGGGTATCAATTCACCAAGAATGAATAATAGTTTGAATGACATCAGCTTCCGCCAACATGAAGAGGTTACTATGGTAATGAAGCTAGTTTTTCAAAGCACAAAACAGCCAGCATGCTTGGTGTATCGGCCGGGCCGGGAAAGCGGTCACAGGAAAGCTGCGGCATTCACCCCGTGAATAGCCATTTATGCAGCGTGCATGTCAGCGATTCTGCCTTGTTTTTCTGAATATCAAAATGGTGGTAGCTGTGCTGGGAATCTTGGCAGGTTTACAAAAGTGTTAACTCATGTTCAGAGCTCTGTTTGTTTTGTTTGCTCTTCCTTCTTCATTTCTTGGAGTTCATATTTTCAACAGGTTCGCAGGGTGGGTTTACCACCCACAGGCCGAAAGGAAGACCCTCCTTCAGGCTCTTTCTCTATTTTACCCTGAACTCAGCCAGTTCCCTCTCTGGCCATTGTCCTGCTCTTCATCCCAGCTGATGTTTCTAGTGTACGCTGTTGCCTGAACATATTTCCTTGAGTTTTTTTTTTTTTTTATGGAAACAATTGAGATGTTAGATCCTTTTACTTTTAGATTTCTCCAATTAGTCTTTTTCAGAAAGGCTTCCAAACTGGAGAACAAGGGAGAACTATCAAGACTGGTGTGTGCAACCCTTTCTTCTAGGGAGGGGTAGACTTGATGAGCACTGGAAGAGGGTTCCCCTCATCAGGAACAGATGACTTGAGGAAGGACAAATCAGCACAGAGAACAACTAGAACAGCACCTCTAAAATCCAAGTCTGCCGCAAGAGGCCTTCCTCCTCCATGCCACGCTGGTGTCCACAGCAACCTTCCTGGGATCTCAATCTCAGCAAACTCGTGGCCCCCTTAAGAAAAGCTTATTTGATGCTACTAGTATGTGAATGGGTGATAGGCAGAGCTGTGTACTGGATAACAGGGAGCCTACCTAGGGGTGTGTCCCCAAAGAAAACCAGTTCTTTTCCCAGTAGCCATCAACTGCCAATAGCTCCTCAGGAAAGGTGGGACTTGATACGTGTTGGGATTTTGCTGGCTGGATCTTGTGCGTGCAGTCAAGATACCGTGAGTTCATATATGCAGTGGACCTGTAACATCTAGAGAATGCTGCCTCACAGCTGAACTCCCTGAAATTGTTTCTGCCTCCTCTTATCCCACTATCTCTGAACCTTCAGACAGTGACTCTGATATGCATGCTCATTCAGGGCTGAACCTCCCGCAATCTCTTACTCTCTTTTGGGAGGTTGTGAGGCCTGGCTCACAGGTGTGGGCCCCTAGGCAGAGGCCTTTGAGGGTTAGTTATAGATCAAACTGCTTCAAGCTGCATTCTCTCCATTCTCTAGTGTGCATATCAGCAATAACACATCCCGCACCACGGCCAGGAGCAGCTCTTCCATGGCTTCTCTTCCTGCCATCATGGACTAAAATCCCCCAAACCTATGTACCAAGACACCCCATCCTCCTGTCATCCCATGAATGTTTCTCTCCAGTCTTTTGTCAGAACATAAGGACATTCCCTGAGCTGGATGGCATCTCTGTCAGGACTATGGGAAGAAGACCTCACAGTGAAGTTAGCTCACAGACCTGCTTAGAGCAGGCAGTCATGGCAAGCCATGGACCTTGTGAATCACATTGTGAAATGGTTTCTATTTCTCAGTGAGAAGGCACATTTTATTTGTCTGGTCTAGCATCTATTTTGAGAAACAGTTTCTGATACAAACAGTATACTGTCCCCCAGAGCAGGCTCAAAACAGTGGCAAAGCAGCCCCCCTTTCTGCTCAATATATTCACTGGAAGCAGCCTGAGGAAAGACAAACCACCCATCCAGAACCCAGAGAGGCCTCAAATTCGCCATCTGTGAGGTGCTGCACACAGTGTGACTCAACCATAGGTCCTTTCTCGGTTTCTTATATGTGAGTACAGGTCCCAGAACTCCGTGTGGAACTCCGTATCCACGCTTCTCCTGAGAGTGTCCGTTCTGACCTGGACCCGGTTTCTACCCTAGCTCTCAAATCATCCAGTCCTGGCTGGAATGGGGTCACTTGAGTTAGGTATCTGGGACTTAAGGGGGCAGCAGTGAGTGAGGCCCCAATGGCTCCAGCTCTTCGTGTCTACAGTCCCCTCCCAAACACGCAGAAAAGCTTGGTTTATCTAGCAAACTTCATTCCCATAAGCAATTAATGTTCATGCTGTGGAGCAATTTTGGAAAAGTCACATTTCTGATTGCTGCTCAGATTCTGAAGACTTAAAAATATCAAGTGCCACCAGGATCCTGGCCACACAGACTCAGGAGGAGCAGTGTGCGTCTAGGTGGGGCCACTTATCCCTCATACGGAGTGAACCAAAACCACTTTTCTCCTCTATTAATATAAAAACAGTGAACAAATAAAATGCAGAGTTTAAAAAAAATCATTGAAAGTATACATTATTTTGAAAATTAAAATACGAATTACAACTCCACACCTCAGAGGTAATAATTCTGCCTTTACATGCATTTCACAAATTATTCCTCTCCAAATTCTGGGATTTGCTTACCCTATGGGGTAATATTTCCTACATCCAAATACATCATGAGATGTTGCCCGTGTCTTTAAACAGTCTTCAAGAAAACTGCTTTCAATGGTTTAGTGACTTTTCTTAACCCAGCAAACAAAAGCACCAAAATCTATCTGACAACTGCTGTATTACTTGACATTTCTGCTGTTTTAAATCTTGGGGCCGGCAAGGGGTTTGCGGTCTCTGCATGTAAAGCTACGTGTTATCTCTAATCGTCTCCTTGGGGTAAATTAAAAATGTGGTTACTGAGGTAGAAGACATAAAGATTCCAAATCCACTCAAATGAATCACCAGATTGTTTCACAAAGGTCATCCAAATACATGTGCCCATGGGGCACCAACCTAAATTGCCTTTACCAGCTCCTTCGAGGTCACTAGTCTGTTAACAAGCTCAGGTGTGAAGGACAGGGAAGTGACTGTGGAAGGGGTTGCTGGCTCTGCCCTAGAAACAGCCCGTGGACAAGGCAAGGCTCACACCACGGTTCACTGAACTGAGTGCTTAGGACATGAAATATGAATGAATTAAGTTCAACTCTTCCTGGGCATTTAGAAAACAAGTATGTCAAAAAAAAGGGGGTGGGGGGGATGGATACTAAATACTAACGGCATTGGAGCCAGATGAATGGTAAAGAGTTGCTATCCTCATCCACAGATCCCACCCCTGCAGATTGAAAATGTTCAGAAATTAACACAACTGTGCTAAAAACCTTGTTTTTTGTTATTCTCTACATTGTGCAGGAGAGCTGTTACATCACCGCGTTCATGCTGTATGGGGTCACAAGTAATCCGGAGATGATTTGAACTACCCAGTAGAAGTTGTAAATATTGCATCCTTTAAGTAAAGAATTTGTGCGTGCCGGAATCCTGGCAATTCTGGAAATCCCATCCCCAAAAGATCCCAAAACTGAATACCTAGAAATGTTAGAGACCAGGGAGATCGTTCCGTGGGTAAACACGAGCTGCGCAAGCGTGGCGACCTGAACGCAAACCCCAGGCAAAGGCAGAGGGACCAGGGAGATCGTTCTGTGGTTAAAACGTGTGCTGCGCAAGCGTGGCGACCTGAACGCAAACCCCAGGCAAAGGTGGGGGGACCAGGGAGATCGTTCCGTGGGTAAATGCGTGCTGTGCAAGCGTGGCGAACTGAACGCATACCCCAGGCAAAGGCAGAGGAGGCAGCAGATGCCTAGTCTCCAGAACACTCAAGCTGCAAGATGGGACACCGACAGGAGAATCTCTTGAAGATCGGGAGCCATCCAGCCCGTAAATGCAGTGGTGAACAATAAGGAAGAATATGAGGATGGACTCCGAGGTTGTCCTCTGATTTCCACACATGTACTATGTAACATGCATGGGCTCAGACTCACAGACACGAGTACATACATGACTTAAAATATATAAAAATGTTAAAAAGAAATTAGAAAGGTCCGTGAATTGTAGCAGAGAAGACAAGCTACCCGCTCTGTCACCTTGGAGAGTTTTCCCTTGTCTTTAATGGCTGTAGCTGCAGATGGCTGTTTCTTCTCTCAATTTCTGCATGGATTTCCAGAATCTACAAAGAGAGAGAGAGAGAGAGAGAGAGAGAGAGAGAGAGAGATTCTGCATATAGCTTTGAGTCACACGTCACACACCTTTTACCTCTGTCTTCGTCTCTTTTTGGAAAGGAGCCTGCACATTCTTCCCACAGACCCTCAGAAGACATGACGGCCACCACAGTGCCGTGGTTTCAATGTCTTCTCCCTCAAAAGCCCATGGTGAAACTTGGTTGTCATGGAGACAGCATTGAGCCATGGGATCTTTTGGAGGCAATTAAGCTACAAGCGCTGACTCAGAGGTGGGATTAATGCCATTGTCATGGGATGTCCCAGTCCTTGCCTTTCATTTTCGTCACGAGATGAAGAAGTGGGAAGATTCCAAGAGCCTTGGCTGCGGCCTCAGAACTCTGAGTGACAAGCTCGCCGGTCCCGAGTCACCCATTCGGGAAGTGGATCAAGGCCCGCAGACAGCACCAGGACACATCGTGTTTATGCACTGTCATTATTGTGTTAGCCTGGCCCTACCAGGTCCTTCGTGTTAACAAGTTCAATTGCATTCCGTCTGTCGCTTTGAGTTATGGGTAAAAATCAAGATTAAAAATACTTGTTTGTTTGTTTTCAAAATATTTGCTTTCCCGTGATCTATTTTGAGTTGAATGTTTGAGCTATCGAAAGATTTTTTTCAACCAAAATGAACTAGTTTTATGAGTCTGTAAGCAAAATTTCCAGTTTAACAGAAACAGAGCTTATATTCATGTGGGGATTGGGAGCCCACATGAGCACAGAGAAACAAGCAAAGGAAAGAATGGTAAAATATCCATGGTTTTCACCTTCACAGAATAAAGTACCAGGCACTGGGTGAGTCTTTAGCACAGCGATAAGATGTCTAAAGCAGCCTAAACATCGAAGAGAGGCTCTCGTGGTGAGGTGAAGCTTGTTGTTTGACTTACGCTGGCAAGACCAAGTAGCTGTGTAATGAGGGGTTGCACGGGGAGGAGCTTCCTGCAAGTCTGAGTCCAGGGAGACAGATGGAGGGCATGGGCCCTGGGAAATGAAGTGGAAAGAGAAGAATCTGGGGCAATTGTCACTTTTAACTTCTTGGACTCGAGGCACAACGTAGACACCAGGCACCAGAGGTACAGTCCGGGCTAAAGGGGCCGAGTACTTTCCAAGGGAAAATTCACAAAGTGCATTTCTCAAACTACGTAATGCAAAGATAGAATAAATATGAGTTTGTTTGGTTTGTGAAAGTTAATAAATTTAATGGAAACCCATTGGGTGGAAAAACTGAATGGGAAACTGTGATGTGGAGCTGGAGAGACGGGTGAAGAGATGAGGAGAACGGACAGCTCCTGAAGGGAGCTGAGTTTCAGACCCCAGCGCCCACATCAGGCTGCTCACAACCACTTCTGAGTCCAGTTCCAGGGGATTGGATGTCCTCTCCTGACCCCAGCAGGCACCTCCATGCTTGTGGTACACAGACATATGTAGTGATATTTCATTTGTATTTTAATAAATAAAGCTTGCCTGAAGATCAGAGAGTAAAATAGCTGCACTGATCAGTCTTACAGACCAGGCAGTGATGGCACACATCTTTAATTCCAGCACTAGAGAGGAATATAATATGGGAGGAGACAGCTATCATTCATGGTCATAGAAAAGATTACTACTGGGTGCTCTAAAATAACCACCTTGGGAGCTTTATGATCGTGAGGGGCACGGCCCTGGTGATTGCCAAGGTCCTCCTCCATAGAAAGGTGCAACAATCCCTAGATCCCCACGGGGGAAAGAGGCATCAAAGTCCCTGAGATAATGACAACATACAGTGAGTAAAACATGTGTGTGAATGCATGTAAGCATGTGTGGATGTGCAGGGGTGCATGTGTTCTAATGCATGTGTGTACCCATGTGCATGCACACTGAAAGACCAAGCAAGGAGTTTTCAGAGTTGATGTGAATACAGGATATTACACAGCATGAAATTTATATAGCTGTAAATGAATACAGCAGCCAGGCATCTTCTCGTTGGGAAACCCCTTTGTTCTTGGTCAGCAGTGGAGGGTGCATTCATGTTCATAGCACACTGAGCATGGGCATCTGGCTTAGAACCCTAGTTTCCTTCTCTCGATAAAGAAAGGGAAGCTTCAGAACAGAGTGGCCTCACGAGTAAGAGGCCCATGTGGTTTTGCGGGGTGTGCATGCTGGAGGCCCCTGTGCTGTCAGGGCCGTGAAACTTTCATCTCATTTCCCACTTAACCTTCCACAGAGGTAGCTCGTCCTGTGCTGAGAGCCTCAGACCTCATAGTGATCAAACAGGGGTCAGCTTGGGCTAGAGTTCTTCCTATAGCTGACAAGGTATAGGAGCGCTACACTCCGTGGGCTCTGAGCAGAAGTGTCTAACCTTATCTATGGAGACAGTGTTGTGGTGGATGTGGCTAAGGTTCTTTTCTCGGTGAGTCTTAGGCACAACTGTCTAGACACATCTAGTGAAGAGTGCCTATCGGCCTGCTTTATGGGAGAAATGTATGCCACGGACCTGACCCAGTGCAGACAGGGTCACATGATCTGAGTGTGCAGTCAGTACAACCCTGGTGGCTGCTCCTTCTGCCTGTTGAAATGCTGAGAATCAGCAGCATCATCCCAGGCTGCCAAGCACCCTTACCAAAGCCCATACATACCCCAAACTTATGGGGCTGGATATAAAGAGTGGCTAAATCCATCAAAATAAAGACGGTCCCTTCTCACTTTTTCAGTAAAATGAATTCACCCATTCGGCTGAACACATTGTAAATCAGCAGAGATACAGTTTCTAGTTTAGCACTCCATGTGGACTTGGAACACAGACGGTGTCCCTCTGTTCCAATCATATACTAGTGGTTACCAGCAAAGATACAGACAGAGTTATGGGTTCAGCTGGAGGTGGGGAGGGTGGGTGATGGGGTGATGGACCCTTCAGAGTGCAGCTGATCCAGAGCTATGGATACCCAGTGCTCCGTGTGCGGTGCCTTCCTGGGGAAAGATTCTGTGCTCGATGGATTCGTGAACCATTATGTCCTTAAATATCCCCACTGAGTGACGGACTGACCCATTCCCCCAGCCTCAGTTCCAATGCAGTAAGATGTGGGAGAGAGACCTCCTGAAAGAGATCTTGGGTTCTATTTGTCATTACAGGACAAAAGAGTCACAGTTATTCTTTCATAATAACCTTCATGGTTAAGGGGCGTGCCAGTAAAAATTAATACAACAATTAGATCCCTTGCAAACTGATGTGCAGTGTTGAATAATTGGGAACCTCATTGTCTTTGAGGCCTTTAAAAATGTATTAGCCAACATGAGTCATAATATTAAGCCATTTGCACACTGTGAATATGATTCCTCCCTGCCAGGGAATAGCACAATAGACAGTCCTACCCAATGGAAGCATTGCCTATAATGAGATTCCAGGAGGGTCATGAGTCCCTGGGGTGATAGGTGTTATTAAGATTTGAAAGGACATTATTGTTACAGTTGGGCAGGGAGTTTGGCTATTGGCAGGGAAGACCATCAATGCCATCTGTCTTGCTTTATGCTCCCACCGATATCAAAGGGAACAGAAACACGATGGGATGCATTTGAAGTAAGACAGAAGGTTAAAACCTTGACCTTTAAGCATGCATTCCTAAGCTGTACCCTTTCTCAGTTTCCAACTTGTTTCTTGTACGTCCCTAAATCAATCCCTTGCCTCCTTGCCATTTACCTCTTCCTGGTGTTTTTATGGGGAGCTGTCCGTCACATACAGGAGGGGCAATCACATATGTGCTGAGTTTGTGTCATCGGCAGCCATTAAGTGAGTCACATGATCACATAATTTTGTGCTCTTTGGAAATGCAACTTTACCTATTTCACCCAAAGTATGGAGGTAACTGTTTCTACACACTCCTGTCCATTGAAACATCTGTTTCTTTTCCTCTAATACAAGTTTTCCTGGGTCTCCTCCAATCCTACCATACTCTGATGTCAGTGAGGTGAACAGAATACCATGGTTTGGTTCTATCTGCTTGGCAGTCCCCAGATTTCAGGATGTAAGAATTCCTTGATTTGAGCTAAAGACACCCTGGGTGTCGCTGCTTTGGATAGCAAGAGGTATCTGCCGGGGCTCTAAATGGGTCTCTCCTGATGTGAATGCTTCCAGCTTGCAAAGGGGTTCCCCTGCTGATTGATGGAGATCAGGACTGCTCATTTGCGGATCTATTAACTTGACTTATCCAGGCTAAACACTGCCTTATTATTTCCCAGGTGCATCCTTAACTTGCACTGTTCCGCTTCAAAATATTTGGTTCCCATTCTTTGGCCCTGCTTACAACACTTTCCAAATTGAGATCTGTTCAGAAACAACAAAAAGAATCGCTGTTCGTCCCCATTTTTCCAAACCTAAGACAAAGACGTGAAATGTGTTCAGCTTCACGTTCATCCTGTGGCCCTGAAAGCAAAGCCAGTCTCCCTCGGAACACAATCCCTCTGACTCTGTCAGGCTTCGTTCACTCTCTATTCCACACTAAGGGATTAGGCGCTAATTTCATTCCGCTACGATTTTCTTATATAAAATGCCCCGCACATTGGTGAGATATTTTGGTAAAGAGAAATTCGTTTCTGAATTGAGGGAAAGTCTGCCTCGTGTTTGCGTGAAAGGATCGACGTGGGAGTTGAGAGTTTCCACCCATCTTTCCTCCGATTAACAAAGTCCTTCTAAGGGGTGGGAGAATCCGGGCTCCCGAAACACTGGCTTAGCTGGTCTCTGTGCTCATTTTTCACGGTTTGCTGAGAAACGTGGTGCTGCAATGGCATGAAACCAAGGAAACTTTCTAAGGAACCAGTGGCAAAGAGCCCTGACGCAGTCACTACACAGAGGCTTTCTGAATGGGACCAGCGGCACTGAATGTGCAGCGTGGTGTTTAAAAGGGCTGCCCATCTCGGAAGGGACATTGAAAAGTCGGGTTTGCTAGGAGCTAAACTGGGAAATGACATCTGGACATTACAGTAACTGCTTAACATGTGGAGTGGGTGACAGGCTATCGGACTGAGCTCCTTATAGATTACCTCAGGGGCCGCTCATGGAAGCCCTCAAGCTGGCAAAAGAATATAGGGGACAAATTGTAATTACAGATAACCCAGTGGGGGTGCACTTCTTAGTCGGGATATTTACTGAGTGCCCAAAATGAAGAATTAGAAGCTATGTAGTTCACCAGACTGTTACACACTGAGTTCACAAGGGTTACAAATCTAGTTACCTCTTAGACAAACCCTTGTTATCTTTTATTTCTGATTTGATGCTGGAAAAAAAATACAAAAAAGACCAGAATCCATCCACATGGATACACTGATGGGAAACAATAAGGGTGGGGGGGTCTGCTCCTTGGCAATAGAACCAAGATGCAGCTCCAAAGGCATGTGTCCCTCTGCTCAGAATCTTCCTTGGAAACAAGGCAGAGTAGGAACCCGAGTCCAGCTGCTTAATGCATATGCTGGAGGACCTCTGGGCCAGGACTCACGATGCTCCTGCAAATTATAAGTCTTGGGATGCATACAATGTCTAGCATCAGAAGCGACCAGGCTCTAAAGCAAAGTGGGGTGTGGTAGTTTAAATGAGACTAGCCTCCACAGGCCCATGTGTTTGAATGCTTGGTTGCCCGTTGGCAGAACCATTTGGGAAGGATCAGGAGGCAGGGCCTTGTTGCAGGAGGTGTGGCCCTGGGCCTAGATGTTGAGGTTTCATTCCTGCCAGCTCTCTCTGCCTTTGCATGTGGATCAGATGGAAGGCTCACAACTGCTGCTCTAACACCATCCTGTCTTCCTGCTGATGTGTTCTCTGCCATGACAGCCCTGGACTCTAACCTTGAAGGACAATGAGCCCCTAGCCAAATGCTTTCTTTTATGTATTGCCTTGGTCATGGTGTTTTGCCACAGCAATAGGAAGGTAACTCAAACCAGGGGGGAATGATTCTTGATTGTATGAACTATTTTTCCTTCCTTAGTTGTTCCTGATTTTCAGTAAAACAGGGAAGAATGTCAGTTTCAGAGCAAACCTGAGCCCAGTTTGTTGACCCCAGTTAAGTGGACTCCTAGCCACTAAGACAGTGATGGTGTGCAGTTTGGTGAAGATAGTGTGTTCATATCCCTTCCATAGGACAAACCACAGAGACACTAGGACTTTCACTCATTCCTAACTATTCCAGAAGTAGATGATGAAAAGTGCAAGGTTATCTAAAGACAAATTCAACGTGAGCTTAATCTCATTCCATTTTAATAAAAAGTCCCGGACCCAATCTTCAATGAAAGAAATCTCTTCCTAAGGCTGTGGCTTCTCCTGCCATCTATGATTCAAGTATCCCAAGACATAAATTAATAGTTACACCTACAATCAGATAGTTATGTTTAGAAAATGAGACAAAGCAGCCCAAAAGCCTGAAGCAGCCTGGCGTGAATGCAGACTGGCAATATTTCCACAGAGCGGAAAAACAATATGATATCATTTGAAGCGAAACGGAATAAGTGGCTCTGACGCTGACAAACAGAGCCCTCCACCAAAGCCCCCCGAAAGAAGGTCAGAAATGAACCCATCCACACCCAGCTCACGCAGTAGAAGTTCAGGCCTGTGCCGCCGAGGTGACTCTATCTCAGACTTTCCCAGGCTTCTCTCCCAGTGCAGAAGTTCACATCTCCAACCACAATAGAGCCTTGTTGAAATAAATTACCATTATTGCTGGTTCAAGATGCCTCTGTTCCCAGCTTTTCTAAATTCTACCCACACTGTCATTTCCCAGCTCCCTTGTTATTATATCGTTGCTGTCAAGCATCTAGCCCTCCGCTTACAGCAGGACAGAGCTGCATACACCTCACTGTGTGAAATGCAGGCATTGCTTTGTCTCCAGAAGCTGCACAACACAGCGGCTGGGGGTGCCGAGCCCAGAAAGGTGGGAGGTGTGGCCCAGGAGCAGATGATCTCTTCCCAGGGGCACACCTGAGAGAGGCCAGGAGACACAGGCAGTGGTTTAATCTCATTTTCTCTGCTGTATGTTTTGTAAGGAAACATGATTCTCATTCTCTTTCAACCGAGTCAAGCTTTTAATTTGCGCAATGGCAAAATTACAAACATGTTTTAGTACAATACATTTAATTGCCTTATTTTGAGCATGTAATACAAGAAGTCTCTAAATAAAAGTCCAGATTTATTGTATTTATAAGGAATATTAAAACAAAGGTATACTTGTTTTTTCATGCACACTTTTTAGCGTTTTTATTTTACTATTGTATAATTATTATGGAATTTTGAAAACTCTATAACAACTTATAAAACAGGCTTTTAGCTTCTGGCCTAGAAACCAACCAACTTGCTCAGTGACACACAGAATCACGTGGGCTATCCCTCTTGTTCCTGCAGTACTGCTGAGGTCTGGGGCATGATACTTGGTGCCAAGAGTCGAGTCTCTCAGAGTTCTGGTTCACACCCTACTATGGGTGTCCCATCACGTCACCTCCAAGGCACCTCGTGGAATCCCAGGGTTCCACAGAAAGCAAGACACAGCCCCATGTCAGGTTGCATTTTCAGACCTGATGTGTGTCTTATCCCTTCAGGGTCCCTTGGATTTCCTGAGAGAAAATCCCCATGCAAGCTCAGGTTTTCCATGGTTTCTCTCTTGGCTTCTGTGACGCATCTGTCCTCTGATGTCCGTAGGTGTTCCTCGGGTGGTGGTACACCTTCCCTCTGTCTCTGTAGTCAGTGTAGACACAAAGATATCTAGAATGTGCCCCAGTGTTTCAGACTTCAGAACTGCACATTTAATCTCCAAAAATGAATACTTTCTTACTAACAAAATTGCTATCACTAAAACGTTTCGGGGCATGATCAGAACAGAAAGTCAGCTACCAGCATTGACCTCAGAAGCACATAGTTTTTAAAGAAAGGGATGATGCTATGTTATATATAAATAAAACAAAAAAAATAAAATTAATCTTGACTAAAATAGTGCCCAAGTTCAGTAAGGTTGTGAGTTCAGTGTTTATATGTGTATATGTGTGTGTGTGTGCATGTGTGTAAGAGAGACAGAGAGGGAAAGGTTATATTATAAATATGAGTGTGTTGTTTGTGTGTATGTATGTAAGAGAGAGACAGAGAGAGTGTGTATATTGTGTGTGTGTGTTATGTGTTTGTGTAAAAGAGACTGAGAGGGAAATATATTATAAATATGAGTGTGTTGTATGTGTGTGTAAGAGACAGAAAGAGAGTTTATATTGTGTGTATGTGTGTGTGTGTGTGTGTGTGTGTGTGTGTGTGGTGTTTCATACAGAAGAGACCTGACAATCAAGTACAATGCTTGCTTCTGATCTTCTGACCGCAGAGGCATCATTGGCTTGCCTCGTGAAGTTTGGTGAGGTCTCAGGATGTAATGTAAAACGTGGCACATCAATGCTAATACAAAAGGAGATCTTTAAAATTATTACTCATTAAGTCAACAATTGTGACTCTAGGGATTGAGCCTAAGCAGAATATTTTTTTGTATGAGTGCCCATGAAATAATTACATGTTACGCTGATGAGACCACCAACCACCAATCGTGAACTAGCAGGTAATCAGTGCCAGCCATCAGGATGACACACAGTCTGCCATAAAGTGCTTGGAAATGTACATTGTCGGAGGTAGAATATTGCATCATCTGCCTGACAGAGTGCAGTGAGGGCTTCAAAACACTGAACTACAGAACACGATAGAGAACGAGGTACACCATCTCAGTCAGGAGGCAGTGTCATGGAAGACTTTATAAGCTATTGAGACCACAACTGAGTTTTCCGGAATATGATTTAATCTGAAGAACAAAGATCGCTGTGCATCATACAAGAGAACATGCGATAGTTAAGTCAAGAGCATGGCTTGTTTCAGGGAGTCCCAGGATGTCTACGGGGGCCTATAGGAACATGCCTCTGAGAGGATAGAGAAGGCAGAGTTGACATGACTTCTTAGGAACACAGACGCCATATCGATATGGTCAAAAGAATTTGCAAGATATTATTTGCTAAAGCGATGGTCTGATGGAGGAGAGTTATCTGTCTATGTTTCTTTCATTGGTTAATTAATAAAGAAAACTGCCTTGGCCCTTTAAGAACAGAAAATTAGGTAGGTGGAGTAGACAGAACAGAATTGTGGGAACAAGGAAGTAGAGTTGGGGAGACGCTTCAGGGAGTCGCGTGGTGAGACTCCATGCTGCTGCTCTCCGAGATGGACACAGGTTAAGATCTCTCCTGGTAAGCCACACCTCGTGGTGCTACCCAGATTACTAAATATGGGTTAAAGGAAGATGTGAGAATTAACCAATAAGAGGCTGAAACTATGGGCCAGGCAGTATTTAAAAGAATACAGTTTCCGTGTAATTATTTCGGGTGTAAAGCTAGCCGGCTGCCGGGTGGCGGGACACAGCCCCGCCGCTTCACACTACAGATTGGCGCCCAACGTGGTCACTAAATCCACTTAAAAACCTTGCCCGCTTGGTATCGGAAAGAAAGTGCTCTGAGACCATGCCGATGGCTCACTGCTCCCTGCCTGAACCTGGGCAGATGGCGGAATCAGGCTTAGGCGAGCAGGAGAACATGGCGGATTTCTGCCGCCATAGAGAGATGTTTCCAGTCTGCGCAGTGCTCTGCGCATCTGATTTGGCTGTAACTTGGATGAAAAGAGTTTCTGTGCTGCATGCTCAGTCTCGGAATTAAACTGCTGAGTGCGGCTCCAATGTGGACTGTTGTGTGCCTGTAACTGTGTGCGGCTCAGGGGCACCAAATGAATGAGGCAGGAGCGGCTTTGGCTCTGCTCCGCCATGCTGAACTGTACTGATCTCAGGCAGGATCTATCGTAATTACCATGATAACAGCGCAGTTAAGGTTTAGACTTGGCTGTAAACAGGCAGTACCGTATTATTTTAAGAAGTGCTTAACCTTTTAAGAAATGCTCCTGGATAGTAAAAAATTACAGATTCACAATAGAAAAGATTCAGACATAGAAGGCCTTTAAATGGCTCACGTAGGCTTAAAAGAGAGAAAAAGAAAATATAGAGAATAAAGTTAATGCCTTAAAAAAAAAGGTTAAAGTCTTTAAAGAGACAGAGTACAGATAGTTATAGATTAAAAGAAGTAAAGTGATAGAGTAAAAATAAGCCACGTAAAAATGGAAAATTCACAGAGAGTCTGGATTATGTATTTTGTTGTGTTTTCTTTGATTTTTTTGACTGTAGAGGAGCTAAGTACAGAGAGACATTTCGTTATATGGGCTGCCAGGCTAGATCAGAATGGACATCTTAACGGTATGACTTCAGGATTTGGATCTAAGAACATGATGCTTTGGAAAAGAGTTTCTTCTTTTGTTTTCACAGAGGACGAGACTCTGTGGATTGCTTCTATCCCAATATGGTATGATAGACCACGCCCTCCTGAAAGGTTGCTGTGAACACCCTCAAAAAATTACTTTGCTCAACTGCCGACTGAGATGAACCTGGCAGACAGGTTATACCATGAAAGACCTAAATAACAACGCCCCCATTCAGCAGGAAGCAGTTTGGAGAGAAAAAACTGCGCCCATTTTCCCAAATATTGTTTATAAATGTTCTTTTACATTTAAAGGGGGAGATGATATAGATATGAATAATTTGCATTGGTATGGATTTTAAGGTCAATTTTGTTATATGTATATGTATTTCTGATCTTGATTAAGCTATTGTGATTGTAGTTCATTTTAAAAACTGTAATGTATAATTAGGAAATACAGATTGTTAATGGATAATCATTGATAATAGTTAAGCTTGTAGTAATGTTATTAGATTTTCTAGATATGTAGAGATATATTTCAGTTAGATAGACATTCTTCATATCTTTCAAAGACTGCAGAATATGGCATTTAATGTTTTAATAACTTAGGGTTTTTCATGACAATGAGACACGTCTGCTCCTGGCAGCACCAATCTACTTCCAGAGGAAGATGGGCATCGAAGAGGCTACTTATGGAGTTTGTTAGCCATTTGGGCAAGAAAATGCTCTTGCCTGGACTGTTGCATAAACTGGACACAAGGAACCCACAGAAAGAGGACTGCTGAACTTGCCTAAAGGTGAGATGGTCTTTCGGGGTTCCTGATTCATGAAAGAGTCTGCGAGACGTTCTGCAGGACACAGCAGAAAGTGACTGAACTGTCTTTGGAATTTTTCTGCTTCATGGAAATGTCTGCTGGATACTGTGGGCCTGAAGCCCGAAGATGGATGCCCCAACGGTACAGAGGAACTTTGGGTGACTGTCCAGGCAGCGAGTTGTCTCTGTCATTTCTAGAGTTTTATAAGTTACTTATTTCTTATTTACTCAGGTAGCATTGAATCCTTCTGGAGTCTTTGATGGAGTTGAAGAATAAATAGATAGTTATAGCTTTCCTTAGTTATGATAAAAGATAAAATAGATTTAAATATTGTAACTGTAATACTTGCTTGATAACTGTTTTGTTATATGTAATTTTGCTATGTTAAAGTTGAAGCCTTTCTTTTTTGTTTAAACAGAAAAAGGGGAAATGATGGAGGAGAGTTATCTGTCTATGTTTCTTTCATTGGTTAATTAATAAAGAAAACTGCCTTGGCCCTTTAAGAACAGAAAATTAGGTAGGTGGAGTAGACAGAACAGAATTGTGGGAACAAGGAAGTAGAGTTGGGGAGACGCTTCAGGGAGTCGCGTGGTGAGACTCCATGCTGCTGCTCTCCGAGATGGACACAGGTTAAGATCTCTCCTGGTAAGCCACACCTCGTGGTGCTACCCAGATTACTAAATATGGGTTAAAGGAAGATGTGAGAATTAACCAATAAGAGGCTGAAACTATGGGCCAGGCAGTATTTAAAAGAATACAGTTTCCGTGTAATTATTTCGGGTGTAAAGCTAGCCAGCGGCGGGTGGCGGGATGCAGCCCCGCCGCTTCGCACTACAATGGTCTGTCTGTTACTAGGGACAACACAGGTCAGCTTTTCTCTTGGATGTTAGAACGTTGATGGGATTGGCATCTCATGGCTGTCTTTCCAGCATGCTCCTCTCTTTCAGTTGTTTTAGTCAGGCCAGGAGGTCTACAATAGATGGAAGAATTTGGGCAACAAACCATCTTTAAAGTTCACAAAGTCCACAATCTGTTGCCTGTGGATTCCTGCCTTCCAGAATGAACCCCAGGTGGGAACAGGTAAAGCAATAAATCAGTTTGCAATCTCTGAGCTTGTGACAGGGATGCTTGGTCCAGCTTTGTTCTTACGCAAACTCCTGCTGCAAGTATACTGCCCTGAGCCAGACAGAGAAATAGGAGTGAATGCCTCCAAAATGAAGGCTTAGTTCAGAGAAATCCCTGGGCATGTCAGAAGGTGACATGTTGGCATTTGTCCAGAAGCCGGAGGAGCACGGGCTTCTCTTTCTTTATGCTTTCATCCATGAGAGGCCATCTGGGAAATGCCTGATTGTTAGCTGAGTTAAGATGACATTTAACCAGGCTAGACATACACACATGGATGAATCGAGAAGAACACACACACATACACACACACACACACACGCACACACGCACACACACACACACACACACCTGCACACATATTTTCCACTGGCCTCTATTTTCTCTATTTTACTTCCCTTCCCTTCCTTTGAAAAGTCAACATTTTTTGTTCATTTCACTCACTGTGCAAGCATAAAGGCCGTGCCCATAAGCAGAGCACCAAAGCTGGTTCATAGCTCACCCTAACTTGTGCCAAGACAGCTGCCAGCTCCTTCCCTGCTCCTGCACACGAGTTATGCTGGTAGAACTCTCAAAATGAACTCAACTCCATACAGAAGGATTTTCACGCTTGCTTTTCAGAACATGGTGGGGGATCCATGCTTTCTTCCTGCTGATTTTCATTTTGGCTTGATTTGGAAATGCTTTTACTTCTTATTTAATTAAAAGATGACTATGTATGTCAAGAAAATTAAATATATTTCAAAATACTAATTCATTAGTTCAGTCATAGTGTTCTACCAACCAGCTAAAGTTCTCAACTTAAATTTTGTTTAATGCTCTATGTAACTTACTCTCTTCAGAGTCTTGCCTATATGCACTCCATGGAAGAAAATGCATGCCTGGGGCCACAAATCTGGCTTAGAACCCATGATTGGAATCTCACAGGCCTTGGAGGGTTAACCTACTGCTATTATTTCACTAGGTGGATAGAGTATCAAGCTGCCTTCATACCTCTGTACCCATATATTAATGCAACTCTCAGACGTCATAGAAGCTTCCTCATGCAGTGGATGACAGCTAACTCAAAAGCCTTATTATTAAAAGGCAAGCTGTTTCTCTGAGAAGACCAAAACTGACCAGATTTGCAAATGCTGATTTTAGAAGCTTTTACAAGCAATTAAGAAACAGGTTTTAGAGGGCAAATCATTAATGTCATTTATAAAACACTTGAAGACTTATAACAAATTAAAATTTTCCCAGATATTTTAATAAAATTTAAGTCCAAAGTCAAGTGGTTGAAATTCTAAGCGTTTTAAGATATAATCTGATATACTAAGAAGGAAATTAACTTGAATGACCAATAGTAATTTAAATCATATAATGACTATCAAAATCTTTTCTATATGCTCTACACAAATTCACACATGTGCATCACCCACATGCAAGCACAAATTAATACTTATTGGCAAGTGTGTTCTGCAAAATGAAATATGTCAAAAATTTCTCCAAATCCATGTATTTTTGCAAATGGTTACTTGAAACAGAAGAGTAACTAGGAAGGTGCAGAGCACTGGAAATGCATAGAAGAGTGGTAGATGGTGACGCACACTTGAGATTCCTAGAGCTAATACTCAACAAAACACTGGCTAACCGAATCCAAGAGCACATCGGAAAAACCATCCACCATAATCAAGTTGGCTTTATCTCAGAGATGCATGGATGGTTCAACATATGAAAATCTGACAACGTAATCCACCATATAAATAAACTGAAAAATAAAACCCTCATAATCAATCTCATTAGATGCTGAAAAAGCCTTCAACAAAATACAACATCCCTTCATGATAAAGGTCTTGGAGACAGCAGGGATACAAGGAACATACCTAAACATAATTAAGACAATATACAGCAAGCCAAGAGCCAACATCAAACTAAATGGAAAGAAACTCTCAGCAATTCCACTGAAATCAGGAACAAGGTTGTCCACTCTCTCCATATCTATTCAATATAGCTCTTGAGGTTCTAGCCAGAGCAATAAGACAACAAAGGGAGGTCAAGGGGATACAAATCAGAAAAAAAAGAAGTCAAACTCTTACTGTTTGCTGATGATATGATAGTTTACATAAGTGACCCCAAAAATTCTACCAAGGAACTTCTACAACTCATAAACACCTTAGTAATGTAACAGGATACAAGATTAACTCAAAAAAACAGTAGCCATCCTGTACACAGATGATAAATGGGATGAGAAAGAAATCAGAGAAACATCACCCTACACGATAGCCACGAATAGCATAAAATATCTCTGAGCAACTCTAACCAACCAAGTGGAAGACCTGTATGACAAGAAATTTAAATCTTTGAAGAAAGAAATTGAAGAAGACACCAGAAAATGGAAAGCTCTCTTATGCTCTTGGGTAGGTAGAATTAACGTAGTAAAAAAGTGGCGATCTTACTGAAAGCAACCTACAGATTCAATGCAATGCCTATCGAAATCCCAGCAAAATTCTTCACAGACCTTGAAAGACCAATACTAAATTTCATACAGAAAAGCAAAAAACCCAGGATAGTCAAAACAATCCTGAACAATAAAGGAACTCTGGAGGCATCACAATCCCTGACTTTATACTCTACTACAGAGCTACAGTACTGAAAACAACCTGGTATTGGCATAAAAACAGACAAAAGGACCCAGTTATTAATCCACACACCTACGAACACCTGATTTTTGACAAAGAAGCAAAAAAACATAAAATGGAAAAAAAGAAAGCATATTTAACAAGTGGTTCTGGCATAATTGGATATCAACATGCAGAAGAATGAAAATAGAGCCATATCTATTACCATGCATAAAACTCAAGTTCAAATGGATCAAAGACCTCAACATAAAGCCACCCACACTGAACCTCATAGAAGAGAAAGTGGGAAGTACACTTGAATGCTTTGGCACAGGAGATCATTTCCTAAATATAACCCCAGTAGCACAGACACTGAGAGAAACAATTAATAAATGTGACCTCCTGAAACTGAAAAGCTTCTGTAAAGCAAAGGACACGGTCAACAAGACAAAATGACAGCCTACAGAATGGGAGAAGATCTTCACCCACCCAACATTGGACAGAGGTCTGGTCTCCAAAATATACAAAGAACTCAAGAAATTAATTGGTCATCAAAAGAACAAACAATCCAAAAAAAAAACATGGGGTACAGACCTAAACAGAGAACTCTCAACAGAGGAATCTAAAATGTCTGAAAGACACGTAAGGAAATGCTCAACATCCTTAGCCATCAGAGATGCAAACGAAAACAACTCCGAGATTCCATCTTACACCTGTAAGAATGGCCAAGATAAAAAAAACAAAAAAAAAAACAAAAAAAAAAAAACACTAATGACAACTTATGCCGGAGAGGATGTGGGGTAAAGGGAGCACTTCTGCATTGCTGGTGGGAGTACAAACTGGTACAGCCCCTTTAGAAATTAGTATGGCGATTTCTCAGAAAATTAGGAAACAACTTTCCTCAAGACCCAGCAATACCACTTTTGGGTCTATATCCAAAGTACGCTCAATTGTACCACAAGGGCATGTGCTCAACTATGTTCATAGCAGCATTGTTTGTCATAGCCAGAAACTGAAAACAAACTAAATGCCCCTTGACCGAAGAATGGATAAGGAAAATGTGGTACATTTATACAATGGAGTACTACACAGCAGAAAAAATAACTACCTCTTGAAATTAGGGGGGTAAATAAACAGATCTAGAAAACATCACATTGACTGATATAACTCGGACTCAAAAGGACAAGTATCATATGTCCTCACTCATAAGTGACTTTTAAACATAAAGCAAAGAAAACCAGCCTACAAATTACAATTCCAGAGCACCTAGACAACAATAAAAACCCTAAGAGAGAGACATACACGGATCTAACCTACATGGGAAGTAGAAAAAGACAAGATCTCCTGATTAAATTGGGAGCCTGGGGACCATGGGAAAGGGCTGAAGGGGAGAGGAGAGGAAGGGAGGGGAGCAAAGAAAAATATATAAGTTAATAAAAACAATAAAAGAGAAAAAAAGATTTCTGATGTTATTAGTACTAATAAAACTGTTCTATTTGAGACAGTAAATACCAAAATCTACTCACTACTGGAGCGGCAGTGCTGTGGAAAGAACGCCCTGGAACCAGTCTGTTCTAGAGGCTTGGATGGCTTCCTGCTGTGACTCTGAAGTCAGTGGTGTCTCAGAGCAGAGACTAAGAATCATCTCAATGCAGACGTGCACGTCAGAGTCGAGAGAGCTCTGCTAACCCCCAAAAGATACTTAAAACACATCCACAAATGATTATTCCCTCACTATCTATCTTTCATGGAACCTGTAGGAAAACAGCCAATCAGCCCTCAGCGTCTATGCGCTGGTCACCCTTCAACAGAGGTCTGTGATCGGGCAAAGGTGACCTCTAACACCGAGACTTACAGCGTGGCTATTCTCAACCACCACTATAATTAATGGAGTGGAAATTAGATCTAGAGTGTTATAACACTTCCCACCTATCAAATAAAGTTTGATGATTCATTTCATAGCAAGAGCAAATGAGGGTAAAACAGACTCTTTGATGCCAGAAGTGGGAGTGTAAGTTTTCACAAGATGTCTAGAGGGAACAGGGTAATAGTTACCAAAATTTAAATGTATACCTCCCCCCCATTTCCTAATTAGTGTAGAAATTAGTGCCCTAATATCACCACTAATCTAATCACAGATATGTCAGTGTGTGTGTGCAAGCATGCTCCCTTCAGCATTGATTCTGACTGACAGTGCCGTGATTAGCTGCCTACCAGAGTTTTTAATTTTTTTTTCTTTTTTCTTTTTTTTTTTTTTTTTTTTGGTTTTTCGAGACAGGGTTTCTCTGCAGCTTTTTTTTTTTTAGAGCCTGTCCTGGATCTAGCTCTTGTAGACCAGGCTGGCCTTGAACTCACAGAGATCTGCCTGCCTCTGCCTCCCGAGTGCTGGGATTAAAGGCGTGCGCCACCACCGCCCAGCCAGAGTTTTTTAAACTGCTGTTGAGTCAAAGGAGAATGAGTGTCAAGCCCCATGTTGAAGAAGAGTGAAAAACTATCCTAGGAAGACTTCGAAAATGAGGCACCGAAAGCAGTGCGTGTCCCATGTGTAGTATTGTAGACATGGTACCGCTTGTGAAAATAGAGACTGTTCCACATGTGGTGTCATAGACACAGTAGCAAGTGTGACAATATGGATTGTTCCACAGTCACACAGATACTTGCATTCGAGAGGAAGTGTTTGCCGGAAAAGATGACTTGGGAGTTGAAACTAGGTGTGACATAGACATGCCTGTGTGAATGTCCAGTCTTCCCCGTATCTGGGCCGTCTCTCTGTCACACTGCCTCTGCATCATCTGTGCAGGCAGACCTTCAGTTGCCCCTGTTATCGCCTCTCCAAGCCCTTCTCTTGTTACCTCCTGGGAAACAAAGGCAAAACTCATTCCTAGAATAAGAATCCAACAAGCAGAAAGAGGTCTCTCTGCCTGTCACTCTGCTCTCCATCCTTCTCCATCCCTATCTCCTTTTCCTTCCCTCCCTGCATGCAAACAGACTCGTGTAAGGACCAACCAGATTAAGAGTCAGGTCATTTGCAGCCCCCAAGACTACACTCAGTCCCTTGCTGTTGAACACCGTCGGCACTTCTTCCCTATGTCCTGATTCTGATGCATATTATAGAATGGAGATGTCTAGAATGTTACCATCCATATCTAGACTTTATTTCCTCATCTCCCCTTCTATGAAATTTGGCCGTGTGTAGCAAGCCCTTTCATCTTCTTCCCACTGCTGTGGAGTACGTGTGCCCCATTGTTTATATCCACCACGAGTCCTACTTATTCTATTGTTGATACACGCTTGCGTTATCTCCAGGTGGGAGCTATCTTAGTAGAGATTTGAGCATGGTGTGTGTGCAGACTCCACAGAGGCAGACAGACTCACCTTTTCTACTCGGCCACATTCACAGGCACGCTGCGTCTGTGCTTGGGGTAAGCAGAGAGCTAGCTGGGCAAAGGACTGAAGTCCAGATCAATAGAGAAAGGAGAACTGTTAACCATCGCTAGGTCAATCCTGGAGGCAGAGCCAGGCAAGGAGAAGAAACTTTTTGCACACTCCTTTGTCTTTAATGTGTTTTTTGTAAAGAATCTCAGCTGAGGCCCCTAAGTGCTGTCCACCTGGGTTTTGGAGGCAGGGTCTCTTGTAGCTCACCAGGTATGTTAGGCCGACTGGCCAGCTATCCCCAAGGATCTGCCCATCTCGGTATCTACCAACCCCCTCACCACACACACACACACACACACACACACACAGAGAGAGAGAGAGAGAGAGAGAGAGAGAGAGAGAGAGAGAGGAGAGAGGAGAGAGGAGAGAGAGAGAGAGAGAGGTTCCAAGCACCCAAGCACATGTCACCACACTTGGCTTTTTAAAGTGAATTCTGTAGCTTACACGTGGGTCCTCATCCTTGCATACGGCAAACTACTTACTGACTGAACTATAACCTGGCTCCTTCTCTTTGTTCTTAAGTAAATGTTGTAATGATTTCCACCCTCAATCAAGATGTTCCCGTTTGTCTTTGGATTCATTGATATTTTATGACCTATTAATTCACTACTAAGTGGAACCTATTTATTTTTTTAAAAAAAATATTTTCTAGTTTGTATTTAAGCACCTCCTTCGGTCAGTTTTACATGTTATACATTTCCCTGGAGAATTATTATCTCACCCAGTTTTCATATTTCTTGGCAGTATAATCACCTTAATTGTTTTCATATCTTTTGTGTGTTTTCACTGTTTTTTTTTTAATTTGTTTATTGTTATCTTGTGTCTTCATTTAATTCCTTTATTGTTACTGAGTAAATGACCAGTTCACCGATCTTTAGTTACTGTTTCTGTTTCTGGACAGTCAATTAACTGAAGAGTTTGTGTTCATTACCCAAATTTGATGGAGTTGAGTGACTTGAACAAGGACTGCGTTCTACTGCATTTTCCTGCTGTGCTTTCATTAAAAATGAGTTTAATTTCACCGACTTTCCATAGCTTGATTCAATTTTTCTTCCTATTTACTTATTAATGAAGAGTCTCCTTGCATAGTTCAGCCTTCCCAGTAACTATGATTACATGGTGCACATCACCAAGACAAACCTGGGACCTGTTTTTAAATTATATTCTTTCCAAATAAGTGCTGGTTTACTTTTCCAGGTTTGAAGACCAGTTTGAGAGGAAGACATCAGGCCAGGCTGAGGGCTGGGGTGAGAGTTAGGTTGCGGGAGGGGGTGGGATTGAGGGCCAGGATTGGGGGCCCAGGCTTGGAGGGCACCTCTGCTCTGACAATGAATTATTTGTATAAATGTTTTTTTAACATTTATTTTTATTATGTATACAATATTCTGTCTGTGTGTATGCCTGCAGGCCAGAAGAGGGCACCAGACCCTGTTATAGATGGTTGTGAGCCACCATGTGGTTGCTGGGAATTGAACTCAGGACCTTTGGAAGAGCAGGCAATGCTCTTAACCTCTGAGCCATCTCTCCAGCCCCCTATAAATGTTTTTAAAAACATGTAGGTAGTGGGAATTCCTGATGAAAACTGGCTTAAAAGCCATATTCTAATTACAAACTGCCAGGCTTCATCCCTATGTTATGAAGCATAGCGCTGATGTTTCATGACCCTTGTTATAGCATAATTATAGGTATAATTCCATGTGAAGCTGTCCAATTTTGGAAGACAGGTTCTGTGCTTAACGCTGAAGCCATGATAGGCAAGTGTCCTTCTTGCCTTGTGGAGCAGCCAGTGTTTCCCGTTGTCCTTTACCCAATGAGTTAACCTCCTCGCCGGCATGCTTAGGGAGATCCTAGCTAGACCTTCAGGGGCAGGGAACTACGGCTATGTTATTCTTTTGGTCCCCGCCCCTTTCCACGCCCACTCCCAGCCACCTCTGGTCTCTTGGAGTCATCCTGAATCTCTTCCCTCTCTCTCTTCTCACTGCCCCCCTTTTGTGCGTGCACACACGCCCTCCCTCTCTCTCTCTCTCTCTCTCTCTCTCTCTCTCCTCTCTCTCTCCTCTCTCTCTCTCTCTCTCTCTCTCTCTCTCTTTCTCTATCTCTCTATCTTTCTCCCCTTTTGACCCGCACTATGGAGCACCCCCCTTCCCTTAATAAACAATCCTCCCACTCACGTGGTCGTGTCCTGGGTCTCCCTTCCTCCGGCTCCGCTATACACCCCACGCCAAAAAAAAAGAAGAACATCAGGCTACATCTTTTGCCCTGTCCCTCTCAATATTCACTCACCAGAATGAAACACCAGGTATTTCAGAGCTGTGGTGGAACCTTTGAGAGCTCTGAGAAGACAAACATGGCTGGGGAGGGGTCGGGAGGATGGGTCTGGGAGAAGCGGCAGGCGCGAGGTGTTGAAACGCAGTCAAAACACATCGCGTGAAATTCTCCAAGAACTAACACAAGGTGAGAAAAATAATTAAACCCTCTAGTTTGAAATCATCTAAGAAAGACAGTTTTCAGTCATATTGGCCTCTCGCTGGAGAAAGTGAGCGTAGATGCGAGCTGATATTTCACGTGGTCCTCAGTAATCTTGGCAATACCTAAAGAAACAACACAGGTGGAAGGCGGATCACAGGTGAAAGTGGAGTCTGGGGAATAATTCTTGCATTTCCTAGTGATGATTCTATAATATTCATAAGTAATGGAATGCCAAAAAGTGTTTTAAACCTTCTTCTAGTTAATCTTGCTCAACATAGCCAATATTAATTCCCCAGAAGCTTCTACTACGTCCTAAGCCCTTTTGGAGCACCGAGGATGCAATGTTGGATGAGGCAGACATAGCCTATCTTCAACTATTATATTATGTTGTAGGAGGGTCAGCGTCTACTATCCGTCTGGTACCCATGTGTCTATTTACAGTGGTGTGAGCATCTAATATTTCACCTATTAGAGTCTACACAGAAGGCTCATTGTTCGTCCTCCAACTTACCTTTTCCATAATGTTTTCCTCGGTCTTGACAGTGGATGGCCCACACCCTGTCCTGTAGCTCAGACTGCAAAGAGCCTCTCAGCTGAGGGCTGCACTCTCTCTGAGGATGCATCGCTCTTTGTAAACAGTTCCCAGTTGGACAAAGTCCAGCTTCACGGACCACTAACCACAAAGTGTTTAAGATGTTTATACACTTGGAAGTACAGGATATAGCACACGATCTCCTTACTTCTCTTAGTCTCCTTAGTGGTGTAACTTTACAAGGCTACCTTTGTAGATAAACTGGGAAGAACAAGGAGAAGGGCAGAAACTTGGGGCAGAACAGAATCAACGTGGGAGAAGAAAGAATGACAGCGCCAAGAAAAGCATCCACTTGTTCCCTTCCCCCGAAATCTCTGAGGTAGAAAAGCCATCTTTCACACAGCTGTGGAGGCTTTCTCTGAGACCTCTCGGTAGCCCAGAAGCTGGTTCTTTTGGGCTGTAAAAACTTAGATATTATCTTTGAGGTATTTAAAAAATAAATTTAAGAGAACTTACGTGGCGTTCCTGGAGTCAGCTTACTGGTGTGGAGAACGCCCCGGTGCCATGTATTCAGCAGTTAGTGACTTCATTCAGCTGCTGTTGGGGGACAGAAGTAAGCAAGAGCAAGGTCACTAAACCAGGTAAGGCATGGGGTTTGCTTTGACTGCTATCAGTCACATAACTTACCTATAAACTATTTGGAATCCATTATTTTTAAAACCACAAAGATCCCCTCAAGAAGCTTAACAAATCAAACATTTCTAATACTAATTAATTTTTTTTAATTTAAAAAGAGGCAATTTGGACATTAGTATGTTCCTACTATACGATATTCTCAGTTCCTTGTTCACTTGCATTTAAACAAAGTCTTAAAATACATATATAAACATTCACACATTCAGCTCTAGCTACTGAAATAAACTGGCTCCTTTTTAGACATAAATGGCTCTTGTTGGATCAGCCGCACCTGCTGTCTTGTGTAAGCTGTATTTTAGTTTGGCCCTCTTTAAGCTGCAGGGGAGATGGGGATTTTATCACCAACTACACTACTAGGTTTTTGTCATACTGGCGGCAGAAGTTAGCTTATATTCCCCTGTCTGATTGATTCTTAAATGATCAGAGCATGAGAAGAAATGTAAATCTGATGTATCGAACGATCGACAATTATTTTACTTTATAATGTGTCTGGAATATAACTGTCATAACTTTATAATAGTCTGTACAGAGAGGAGCTAACTTTAGCTGAATCCTTAAGAAAGAAAAGACACTGACTGCTTCCTAAATTAGTGTAAATCCCAAAATACACAACTTCCTTCTTAGATCCAGGCTTTGTGAGACTTGCTTATTTTAAACGCTGTTCTTGGTTAACACATGAAGGCTCTTCACTTGCATATTGTTGTTCCTTTGCTACGTTTATGGGTTTCTCTGAGTCAGGTGTAAAATTCATGTTCTGTGGAGACGGTGGTCACCACCCTGCTACTTCACTGTTTGCTACTGTTGAACTTCAATCCATCCTCACCAAGCAAGGGCATTTGTCAACCTCGGAGCAGGAGTGCCTGCAGAGTGTGGGCCTCCAGGGCAGTGCTTTCTAATATGCACAACTGATTGTGTGTGTGTGTGTGTGTGTGTGTGATCAATGTGTCTGCTCTCCAAATAATGAATCGCGGCATTCATCAGAAAATAATACTGTTTAATACAGAGGCATGTTAAAGATTGCATGCAGATAAGACATCTCTACACACCATTTTTAAAAATATCTATGTAAAGAGGAGCATTTAATTGGGGCTGACTTACAGCGTCAGAGGTTTAGTCCATTTTCGTCATGATGGGAAGCGTGGCGGTGTGCGGGAAGACACGGTGGCCAGAGAAGGAACTGAGACGTGTCCATCTTTACCTGCAGGCAGTAGAAGGAGCTTGTCCTACTGGGTGTGGCTTAAGCACATAAGACCTCAAAGCCCACCTCCACAGTGGCCCACTTCCCGCAAGAAAGTCACACCCACTTCAACAAGGCCACACCTCCTAATAGTGCCCCTCCCTATGGGCCAAATTTAAACACAGGAATCTTTGGGGGCCGTTCCTCTTCAAACCACCACACCTGCCCCAACCACCACTCTCCCCACTGCTACCTCTTCTATTGTTGCAGGTCAACTATAGTAGCTTCCAGTCTTCTCCCTAATTTATACACATCATTTTTTTTTAAGTCATTCATACCCCATAAAACTCGCTCTATGCCGTTCACTATTTCAGTACATTCGGAGTCTTGTAGTCCTCTTGTGCTGGCTGGTTTTATGTCAGCTTGACTCAAGCTAGAGTCATCTGAGAGGAGGGAACCTCATCTGAGAAAAGGCCTCCATAAGACCCAGCTGTAGGCAAACCTGTAGGGCATTTTCTTAATTAGCGATTGATAGGGGAGGGCCCATCGGGAGGGGCCACCCGAGGGCCCACCCACCCATGGTGGGTGGTCCCGACTCTGGGCTGGTGGTCCTGGGTTCCATAAGAAAGCAGGCTGCTCAAGCCGCCAGGAGCAAGCCTGTGACAGCTCCCTCTACAGTCTGCATCAGGTTCTGCATCTAGGTTCTTTCTGGTTTCCGTTTTTTGCCATGGCTTCCCTCAGGGGAATAAGTTGGCAAAATAAATCCTTTCCTCCCCAAGTTTCTTTTCATCGTGGTGTTTTATCACAGCAATGGTCGCCCTTACTGAAACATCTCAGCTGTATCTAACTAACTCTGGAATACTCCCATCACCTAGAAGAAACACTGTTGCAGTCTGTTCCCATTGCCCCTGGCTCCACATGAAAATAATAAACATGCTGTCTCTGCAAACCTTCCTCTGCACACTTCGCATGTATGGAATCACAAACAGACGGCCTAGTTTTATCCTTTCAGACAGACATCATGATGAACAGAAGATCTCGTTTTGTTTCATCCTCTCTCCTATGTTATTTCATCTTCAAGAGTCACCTGACGGGAGTATGAAATAGACACAGGCAATGATGCTCACTGGTTTCCCGTTAAACTGAATTATCTATGTTCTGTAGGGTATGCGTAGGCAATCACAATCATAAAAAGCAAGTTAGTAATAAACGTTAAACCACACACATTCCCTTTAAAGAGCATGCTTATTCCGTATCAGCTGTCAGGCGACATGAAGTTCTTCTTAGCTGACACAGAGGGGACGATGTTGTTATGGAGACGGGAAAAGCTGCAGCGCGAGGGGAGGTTTGGGCCAGGTGGTCGCAGAGCCTCATGGGAAGTATACTCTTACCCCCAGGAGACATGTACGGCCATAGTAAGGGCGATAGTACTGAAAACATGTACTTTAATAATGAAAAATTCCCGCACGTGACCAGAAGTGGGGAAGAGACAACGCATGTCCCAGCGTTTATCAAAGATGTTCACCCAGTCCAAGAAAGTTCCAGTTCTTCCTTGCAGAGTCTATTGGTGGGCGCAGAGTAAAGCGTTGCACAAAAGTAAAGACATTGAAACACACAAGGGGACAATGGGAGCAAGCATGTTCTCACCCTGCTCCAAACCCACCCTTTCTCTGGCCTCACCCTGCCACCCCTGAGTAAGCTGTCCTAGTGGGCCTGATGACTGTGTCAGTGCCTTCCTTACAGATGGGAGTCCCCCAACCACAAACACGCCCTTTCTGGTGAGCACCTTATCCGTGCTAAAAGCACAGCTCTCTCCTCAAAGGGAATAAGAGCTGGTTTATCTGGGGATAAATATGAGTGACCATGACCCAGAAAGCAGTTTTAGGGTTGGGTTACCTCCAAATTCCATATTCCAACACAGAAATAGTTTCATGAAGAGTTTTACAGTAATGGAAAAAAGAAAGCCATAAACAAAGACACTTTCAAATTCCTTGGGGGACACATTAGGTTAAAGAAAAGCAGGAAATCTTCTTATTGGCCTTAGAAACCACGTGACAGTATTTTTAGCTGTGTGATTGGTTGGAAGGTAATGGTCTAAATTAAAGTATTTCAAAAGGTTTTGTCTGATAATCACGAGAATGTTAGACCAGACAGAGAGGTGGGAAAAGAGTGGCTGGTTAAAGACACCCCAAGTGGATGCTAGTTAGGCTCTGGATCTGTGGCTTTCCAACCTCCCCTCCATGGGAGTTCTGATTTAGTAAACAGTCTCACAGGAGTTTCAAAGGTGGAGCTCACCCCTCTAGCTTCTGCTCCCAATGCAGTGCTTCCCAGTCTGTTTGCAGTTGTTACCATGGCACCAACACAGCATCTCTAGAGGCAAGTGAATCCCAGTGGACATGTGTGGGGTGTTAAACTTGTCCAGTCCCAGATGAGAGCACTAGGCATCTAGGAAAAAGACAGCCTCACGAAGGGCACTATTGAGAGGATGACTCATTAAATTCTGCTTCACATCAGGATTTCAAGCTCCTGATAGGGCTATCTGCTAGGGTAATTCAGGATGATCAAATAAAAAATATCATTGATTGTAAAGAATTCTATACAGAGAATGGTAACGTTTTACCCCCAAAGATAGTATAAAATCAAAAGTAGAGGCTTTACAAAGTATTGTAAGGCAGAGTTTAATTTTTAGGAATGTTGGCACCAGGCCTGCATTTGCAAGGATGTCACAGAACTTAGAAATTATCACAAAAAAATGAGAGAAAGAAAGATAGACAGAAATAAAGACAGAAAAGTATCTGCCTCTTCAATAGACAGAATGTTTTACAATGTAACAGTGTCAAAGCCGGATTTCCAACTCAGTGTGCTTGGAGCAAACTAAAGTGTATGTTTCTAGCTTCCCTCAATGTGAACCAACTCTTCAGGAAGCCCTGCTCAGAAGCTATAATGCCCTTGCCTGCTGAGTTGCAAATTCTTCTCTCTGGTATACACAAGCTTCATCAGGACTTCATCAGGGGACCCCCACTCAGTTTTCCAACCCACCCTACAGCCTGTGGTGACAGGGCATGCACTCGAGAAGTTGGTCTTGGCCACAGAAGGGAAACTGGGCTTTAGCACTGTAGGGAAACAATCTGGGCTTCCCAAGCCGAGGAGACAGAGAAGGGAGAAGGATGTGGAGATGTTTACAGCTTAGAATCGCCAACACATGCTTAATGGTCCTTTCTTTTTGGCTAGATGATTTGGACAGAGGCACTGACGTTGCTTGTAGAATTTTGGTTGAAAGATGGGTCAAGCGAAGGTATCGAATTTCTAGGTAAACTGGATGGCAGAATGTTAAGGTCTCCTGACTTCAGGGGTAGCGTTCAGTTCACTAAGAATCCACCACTGGGTGTCTTTGACTCAGAAGAAACCAGTGAGGATGCCACCCACATATGCAGAGGGGCCAGGGGAGGCCTGGACCCCCAGGAAAGGGAGAGGGCTGTGTGAGAGAAAAAGGCATCCCACCTTCCATGCCATGAATGAAGTTTACAGGGAAAGCCAGAGGGGTTGACAGCACAGGAGAGACGGATGGGGAAATTCAAGAAAGAGAAAATGATTAACAGATGCGAAGCTGTGGGGCTGGCTCAGGTTAAACGCAACACTCAGCACGACCTGGAAAGATCTCAGTGGACTGGCTTATCTGTCAGGAGATCCTGGCTCCAGTAAGTGGGAAAAGCAGGAAACAACCACGGAGAGCTAAAGACAGGAGAAATGAGGCCGGGGAGACAGCGAGCCGCAGGCCTCCCAGACTCTTCTCAGTGGAGGGATGGGGAAGTCGTTACTCTACCATGAGGACAAGGTAGAGAAGCTGCTGTATCTTTCCTATCCATAGGGACCGCTCAGGTCTTCAGTAAGAATCTCTTGAGTAACGAACTGGAGAAGGTCAGAACAGACCTTGCTGCCTTTGCTCAGGAGAGACAAACTTGAACAAGGTCATCGCTGTGTGGTCACTAAGGTCTCTGTGCACCCTCTTCAGATGAGAGAACTGCCTCAGTCCCTTAGATCCCTTTAAGTAACCCCAATAATCCTATGAGTTCATCACGCTAAAGCCAACCACAGCTCTTGCTCTGATATGTCCTTGGTGCCCTAGCTGAAGGGCTCTTGTCACTCTATCCAGAAAATGTCACACAACAAGCATTTTGGGAAAGAGGAGGAGACCATGTGGTGGAGGAAGGAGATAAAGGGGAGGAAAAGCAGGTAAGGAGTGAGGGGTCCTCCTGAGCCCTGCTGGGAGTGCTCTCTCTCTCTCCCTCTCTCTCTCTCTCTCTCCCTCCCTCCCTCCCTTCCTCCCTCTCTCTCTCCCTCCCTCCCTCCAGTCCCACCCCCTCCTGCTTGTGCTTGCTTTCCATCCAGAAAGAAAGAGGAGCAGCTAGAAGAAATGGCTTCCTCTTTTTCCTCCTATTTCTTCTACTCCAGGTCCCCAGCCACCCCCTCCCCCCAGCCTGTGAGGTTTCCCTCCCCACTCCGTGTTCAAGTGCCCCCTGCCTAGAGCTCCCTCCTCCACCAGCTTCCCCAATTTCCCCTTTCGGAACCACACACCTGTTTTAATGCTCCTATGTGAGAGGACAAGAGACAGAACAGGGCTGGAGAGATGGCTCAGCGGTTAAGAGCACTGACTGCTCTTCCAGAGGTCCTGAGTTCAATTCCCAGCAACCACATGGTGGCTCACAACCATCTTTAGTGAGGTCTGGTGCCCTCTTCTGGTCTTCAGGCATGCACACAGACAGAATATTGTATATATAATAAATAAATATTAAAAAAAAAGAGAGACAGAACAAACCAAAGCAAAATCTCTCAGCACTGAAGGAGCAACCCCCCACGTCTCTTCTTCCTACGCTTTCCCCTTCTCCCCAAAGTAAAACTTCCGGAGATAGTCTTAATTATGATCTCAAAAAAAAAAAAATGCATGTGTAAACTCCACTCGCTCTGTCTGAGTTTTTAAAAATAAGCATGGTGAAATGCAAAATGTCTGCGTGCAGACTCCAGGTCACAGTGTACAGTGGGGGCATCCAAGGATAAACATTAACTTTATTTTTTTTAAGTGCCTTGATTTAGATGATAGCTGTTGCCACCACCTGCTTCCTAGGTGCCCAGAATTCTGGAGGGAACTGGGACAACTTCATCTGCATTTGATGAATTTGACCCCTCCCCCACCACCACACTGTGAGAACACATTCACAAGGGCTGGCGAACCCTGGAGCACCTTTCTTGGGTGCAGAGTTTCTGTGACTAACTAGAGACTCTCAACTGGGTCTTTCTTTCCCAGAATTAGCGCTAGTCCATAAGTGACACCCTTTAGCATAAGTGGGCGGTGCTCTGGGCTCATCATTCCCCTCCTTGGCCTCTAAACACTTGCTGGTTGGTCTTTCTCATTAACATGGATGTCTTGGTTTACTTCAAATGTCCTTTTAAACTAGACAAGTCTCTCACCCATTCTTTCCTTGAGCATTCCGACCGTGGCTTAAGTTTGACAGGCGATTTTCTTCCGGGCCAAGACCTAGAGGTAAAATGGTAAAGTGTATTTCTAGTAACTAGCTCTTTCTCCTCGTTCCCAGCAAGCATCTGGGATTTGTAATTCCCTTACAAATTCTTCACTCCAACCCCACCCTGGGCTTCTGTTGAGATGAAACGCAATGTCTCCTCTCTCTCTCACTACTGGAGAAGTTTTAAGACATTGAAGGACTTGCCTTGAGTTTCTCAAAACAAGAGAAAACAAAGGGATCCAAAAATACCTGGGGGTGGGAGGGGGTGAGCCCAAGCCCTGAAGGCAGGCTCTGCTGCTGGGACTGAGAAGTTCATTATCTCCTTGTCAAGTGTCTAGCCACAGGTAAGATATCACAAATGGTCAAAAATGACTTTCCTTTTTTTCTGGAGTGTTAGGAAGCAGCAAGGCTCTTACAAGCAGAATATTTTTCTCTCAAAGAACCCCCACCCATCCCACTTGCTAATTAAAATGATTTCTGTCACTGAGCTGACAGCACTATGGTTAATAGTAATAGAGCCATTACTTTATGTGTCTTTCTAGATACTGATTGATGGCTGGCTCTGGTCACAGATAGCAGTGACGATGGGGAGAGCAATAGTGTTGGTGGCAAGGCTCCTGTAGTGGCACTTTCTTCTGTGCTCTGAGTCACCTGCTAGTTGCTCTCATCTCTCCATCCCATTCTTTATGTCCATAACCCCTCCACCCAGGTTGTCTTGGAGAATTTGGCTTCGCCTGAAGTCTTGTGGGGGTGAAATCCGACTATTTTGTACAACTTATAAACTACACAACAGAAACTGGGTTTTATGAAACATTCGATCATGAGCAGGACCGTGTGGATCATCAGAATCAGTGACTTTGTTTGATCGATGTGACTTCTCAGACAAACAAAAACCTTTCATTTGTCCGGATCAAATCAAAGGCATGTTGATTTACATGTTCAATACTTCATTAAATAAGGCTGTAATTTAGTTATCATTTAAAATTTTAGGGATAGAGAATGCTAAGAATTGAAATTAGGCACATAATTAAAGTTTGAAAGGGAAAACATTGTTTTGTACTTTCAATACACAATATGTATATACACATATTTTTTCATACAATATATTCTGATCATGGTTTCATCTGTTCCTAGGAACTCTCCGTCTCCCCACCCACTCAAATGCGTACCCTGACTTTCTCTTTAGAAAACAAAAAAAGGTCAACAAAACAAAAACAAACAAACCAGAATAAAATAACAAACACAAAGATTAAGTGCAAGGAACACACAGTCACACATACACACAGAAAAAAATCCACCATAAAAAACACAAAGTAGAAAACTTTAATGTACAAGCCTAAGACTAGTAAGACAAAAAAAAAATGCCTGAGAAAATAATATGAGACAAAAATATCTACAGAAATATCATTGAGTTTGTTTTGTGTTGAGCATCTGCTGCTGGTCGTGGGACCTGTCCCTACATGTGGTACATACCCAATGTGACACTCTCACCTCTTGCCCCAGCTTGCTTTCTGTTGCTGGGATTCGCGACATCACAGCCAGAGAGCAAGCTGAGACAAGTAGTCAGTGTTCTCTTGGAGAAAACTCATTTTTCCTTTGCAAGTTGTCAGTTGGAGAGGGCTTTTTGGTTAGGAATGGAAGATCATGGCCTCTTCCCCTCTCAGTGCCGGGACCCAGTCAGACTTGCCCAACGTGGGCCCGGTGCATGCTGCCCCAGGATCTGTGAGTTCACATGTGTGTCAGCCCTGCTATATCTAGAAAGCCTTGGTTTCTTGGTGTCCTCCATCCCCATTGGCTCTCGCGCTCTTTCTTCCCTCCTGCAGAGTTCCCTGAGCCCTGAGGGGAGGAAGTTGATGGAGATATCCCTTTTAGGGCTGAATGCTCCAAATTCTCTCACTCTCTGCACACTGCCCAGGTGTGGGTCTCTGGATTTGTCCCATCTACTGCAGAAGAAAGCTTCTCTGGTGATGGTTGAGCAAGACTACAAGTCAATGGCTACAACAGAGGATTTCAGGAATCATTTCATTGCTGCATTGGATCCCTGGTTATTGGGTATCCTCTGTTGATGCAATAAGCCAATCAAACTGAATTAATAGGTCCAGGTTTAATAAACAGAGCAAAGCAACTCCCGGGTGACTCTCAGAAAGGCAGGAGAGAAAATCCTGTGAAGGGTCTGGCAACCAAGTCCTAGATATGCTAAAGTATGGTCTTGAGCAGCCCCAGGGGAGGAGCTGACCCTTGGTGGGCTTTCTTTGGGTGAGGTCTGGAGAAGGCACCGCCAGGGGCTGCTTTTTGGTGTGCTGGTGGTGGGATTTGGAATGGGGCCCTGAGCTAGAGATCCCCAACATGTTCCTTTAGCAGAACAACAGTATTTAGTTTCTCCTGGAAACTTGAATCTAATCAGACAGTGGTCGGTTACCTTTTAACCCGTGGGTTATAAACGCAGTCTTGGTAACCATGCCTGTCTCTGATGAAGTGGAGAGCCATGGAGATCAACTCAGCTGCACGCCGCTCCGTCCTGGGAAGAAAATCTTGAATTCCCCACAGCTACAGCTTCCTGCACACCCAGCAATCGGTTGATGCTGTGGGGAAAGTAGGAGGTGCGTTTTTAATGCTGCCCATATGACTGAATGTGTGAACAATCTCTAAACCATGGCCACAAACACTCACAGAGGCAGGTTCACACCTGATGTCAACCTGACACACCTGGGAAGAGGGAACCTCAGTGAGGAATGGCTCCATCTGGGCATGTTGACAAAGTGTTTTCTTGCTAGATGATTGTAGGAGGACCTGGCCCACTGGGGGTGATTGTATTCCTGGGCAGCTGGGCTTGGATTGTGTAAGAAATATAACTTTGTGAAGCATTGAGAAGTGAGCCATTGGGCAGTGTTCCTCCGTAGTCACGGCAGTGAGAAGCAAGCCGTAGGGCAGTGTTCCTCCACGGTTTCTACTTCATGCTCCTGCTTGGAACTCTAGCTTTAGTTTCCCTCGATAAAAGACAGTAATCTCTAAGTCAAACAGAGTCTTTCTTCCCCCGAGTTGTTTTTGGTCATAATGTCATTAACCATAGCAACAGAAAGTAAGTTGGGACAAGAGGTTAGTGTGTAAAAACCTCCTTCAAAGTCTGAGGGTATGCCAAGAAGTCCACATTCCTAACAAGCCCCTAGGAGATGGAGTCACACTTAGAGTTGTCAAATTCTCCTTCCTGGAGGTTTCCTCAGCCATTGCATGATTATCAGATACTGCTTCACAGACCCACGGCCTGGTGCGCAGCCTCTGTACTAGAGCTGCGGACTGAGGTCTTCATCCTTGCTTGAAGCCAAGAGCCCCCGGCTTTCTCCTGGTGATGTAGAGATGGGGCAGATCATGAAAGCTGAAGACAATTGCAATGGGTAAGGATTATTCAAGAGACCACTGCTTTCTGGAACTTTCCAAAATTGTGTCTGTAGGTGATACTGTGGTGCTCATGGATTCTTTAGAGTACAGTGCTGTGGTGACAGAAGAGGTTCGTTCTCCTGTGTGGTGCTGGGGCATCCCTCGCCTGGAAGATCACCACTGGTCTCAGGATTGGGTCTCATGCTCCCCTGGGGTTGAGAGCCAATAGTCACCCTGAAGAGGGAATCAAAAGCTTCCTCCCTGCGGATCTGCTCAGGATGAAGGCACACTTTTCCTTCTGACTCTGTAGCCAGAACGACAGAAGTCTGTGGTGTCTCAATACTGTTGTGACCATAACCCTGCTTTGTGAGACACAGAAACCAGACCACACATCCATTTAGGCTTCCAGCACTAATGTGGCTACCAAAATGTAACTAGTAACCACGGAGAAACGCAAAAGTATAGAATGACTTCTCATGGTTCTCTGGCTTCAGACTGGAGGGCCACAGAAGGGATGCTATCACACCATGAATACTTCTCTTTGTGAGAAACTTTTTTTTTAGAACTGGATATTTATTACTTAGAGGAGAGAGAGTAGGGAAAGAAGAAGAGAAAGGAGAGAGACAGAGAGAAGGGAGAACACTCCGTGAGAAACATTTTTTAATCTGAATCACTCGCAAATGACAGCATTGAAGGCCTTGTGTTTTAACGTCTACGTCAACCACACAATGACAATATGAGATGATGCTGTCCCTTGTCTGCATGTGTGGGCTTTAAGCAAGGAGATGGCCCCTCATTCTGTGAGGTCACTGATCTGGCAGCTCCAACACAGCTGTCTCCAGAAACCGTTGTTTTCTGCATAAGGTATCAGGCCTCAGAAAAATGTTTACTTCACACATGCCCAGTCTGAACTCTACGCATTTCTGAGAAAGTGTTTACTACCTATTCGTAGCTGTGGCTATGGCAGCCTTTCAAGACCCCATCACCGGAAGGCAATTTTGGTTGTGTTTGATGGTTTGGTGGTAATTTCCTTCCCCGGGGACATGGAAGGATGTCAGAAGTTTCTCGGACTCATTCCCCTTTTCCTATCACAGCTGCATCTCCATATGTTCGGTGAATCTGGGTTGAATTGTTCTCAGATGAAAGCTGAGTGCTAAAAATGGTGTAATTGGGAGCTAGAGTTAATTACTAAGAAGAAAAATTTTAGAAGCAAATGCTGGACCAAAAAAATGTGTTATTTTAAAAAAAGATATTTGTGTTTATTGATAGTTGGCGATAATTCACAGACTTCCTATCAGTGCTGGGAAACCGTTTCTGGGTAATAATGTAAGCTTGCTTTGTAAATATAATTGTAGTAAATTATTTTTAAGAGCTAAAATAATCTACAATAATATATTCTGTTAACAAAAGCCATAATAAGTGAGTAAAGTATTCAAATTATCAAACTTCAACACTTTATGGAAAATTTTTAAGTAGAAAAAAATGTGTCTTAGATAGTGTATTTTTTCCCTCTAAGAGTTAATTCAATGTTGATAAGATTGATAAATAAATCTCCTTTTATTTTACAGATTGAGGAGTCAATAGCAAAATGTCCAAGGCCACATGGGCTTTCAGCAACAGTGAGAATTAGACAGGACAATGGTTTCACCTGAATAAATTACCAGTGGGTTCCCCGGGTCTACTCATTGAAGGACCCTGTGGTGGTATGAATGAGAAATCCCCCCTTGTGTTGGGTGTTTGAACACTAATTTCTAGGTGGTAACACAGTTTGTGGAGGTTAAAGGGGTGTGGCCTTACTGGGGAGTTTATTGTGGTGTTTGAAAGCAGATAGATTGGCCCTCCCTCCAGTTCATTCTCTCTGCTTTTTACCACAGGCAAAGGAAGGCGACTACTGGTACATATTCGAAGTCCAACTGCTTGCATGACAATGTTGATGGGTTGGTCATGTCTTCCATGTACTCGAGAGATGTGGCCCGCACGCTGGCCATTGTCACTAGTCGTTGACAAGAAGAGGTGCTTGCGCCCTCATTCACACTGCCCAGCAGGATTCTACACCCTGGATACAGCTATGCCGGTAGAAAAACACGATATACATTCTGTTTGCCTTTACTAATGATAGAACAATATCGGCTCCAGCTTATCTAAAGCTAAGTCTTGAAGCAGTTGGAAGCTACCAGATCAATTCTGAGCAGCTCAAAGTACCAAGAAAATGACCATGCCTTGTAAACTTGAGACAGTTGTGAGCCTTCTCACATGGGAGACTTAACTGCGATAGTAGAGCCTGCAGTGAAGCAGCTCCGTGCAGCTCTGGAAGAAAATGAACGAAGTAAAACCGAAAGCATAAGATGTCGAGGTGATAGAGAGCTCCCACCGAGGCGCTCGGAAGGATGCAAACGAGGCTTTTACAACTCAGAAACTGGATTCATTTTATAAGTAAGTCGCATGAAATTGCAGCGCTAGAGATGAAGATGCGTGGTTCGAAGAACAAATGATGGGGGTAATTTTACAATTCTGCAAAGAGCTGCCCCATAATAGTCCATCGAATTCAGCATAAAATAGAAATACCAACAGCCAGAAAATCAAACTTACTCATAAAGAAAAGTAAATATTTTGTTTTAAAAATAAATCACAGAAGTGGGCAAATTTAATGTGAGTGCAACACTTTTTTTATAATTTTTGCTGCAATGCTTAGAAAAAAATAACAATTTGGGTGTTTATCTCATTGGTATGAATCCATCGCATGTGCTACTGGATTTTATAAGGACGTTTTCATAGATGTGTGTAATGTTTCCCCACATGCACACCTTCCAGCTGCTCTATTACACACACACACACACACACACACACATACACACACACTCCCAGTCACTACCCTTGTTCCCCTAGACAGCTCACGTCTACATCCGTGCCACATACGCCCAGATGACTTTGCGTCTCTAGATGAAATCTTGGATCCACAAATGAGGAAGAGTGTGTTATCTGTCTTCCTGAGTCTGGTTTGCTGCTCTTAGAAGTGTGATTTCACTCTTCTTAGTGCCTGAATAAAATCCCATTGTGTGTATTTGAATTCTTTTCTCTACCCGCTTCTCCATAGCTGGACACCAAGGCTTATTCAAGACTTAGCGACAGTGATCAGTGCTATAGAAAATACGGATGAGGGGGCCTCCCCGTGGTGCACTGACTTCAAAGTCAGGCTGCAGAGGCGTTCGGTGGTTATAATAGCACTCACGACTCTTACAGAGGACCAGGTTGGGTTCCCAGACCCTGTAAGGCAGCTAACAATGGCCAGCAATTCCGCTCTTTTGGCCTCGGTGAGCACCAAGCACACACATGGAGGATACACATACATGCAAGCCAAACAGTCATACACAGAAAATAAAAATAAATAAGGCTTTTTTTTTTTAGTACTTCAGGTAATTACACAGGAGTGGTAATGCTGGATCATACGATAAATCTATGTGTGGATCAAAAATTATAAACATTATTATAATAGAAAAATTGCAAATAAAAACATCACACATCAACACTTGAGCAGAAGGGAAGGTTACATAACTCAATGAATTTCTGTTGTTTATTCTGTCATCAAGGCTGGGTGTCTCTGTTTAGCCCTGGCTGTCCTGGAACTCTCTCTGCCTTGTACTCAGAGATCACCTGCCTCTGCCTCCCGAGGGCCAGCATTAAAGGCGTGCGCCAGTACCATGCAGCACTGAATTTCTATACAGTTAGAAACGACATTCAGAACAGAAGCAGTGGAGTACACATTAAATTTTACACACACACACACACACACACACACACACACACGTGTGTGTGTGTGTGCCAAATTTCCATTATCCATTCCTTTGTTGGTGGACCATAGGGATGATTCCAGTTCCTTGCTGTGTTGAATACAGCAATGATAAACATGGGGACGTGGATATCTCCATGGTATGGTACAGAGTTCTCTGGGTATATGCTGAGGAGTGTCCATATCCTGTCTAGCATTTGCTTTTGTTTTCATAATGAAATTCTGACTGGATGGAGATCGAACCTCCATGTAGTTATAATTTGAAATTCTTCAGTACACAGTGTCTTTGTTACTCTTCAGTTGCCCATTGTGAAACACCATGACATAGGAATCTTACAGAAAGAAAGGTTTGTTTGGGTTTATAATCCCAGAGGATTAAGAGCCCATGATCATCCAAGAGGGGAAACATGGCAGCACGCACTCAAGTGGCTGGAGCCGCATCTGGGAGCTCATATCTTCAACCACAGACAGGAAGCCAAGTGAATCCCGAAACTTTGTGAATCCTTAAGCTCTTAGAACGCTGTGTCCCCGTGACCCCCTTCCTCCAGCAAGGCCACACCTCCTGAGCCCACACAAACAGGGCCACCAACTAGGAACCAAGTATTCAAATACTTGAGAATGTAGGGCATAGTTAGTCCAAACCATCACATCTATTGGAATTTTTTGAGCCTATGTTTATTAAGCATTTGTACTTTATCTTTCTAGGACCATTTATGGTCCTATACAGCTATTATCTAGGGTATATTATTCCTATTTTCTACAGGGCTTTTATATAAAGGGATGGAGTATTTTGTCCTTGGTTGTTTAGATGATCACACAGTTTCTATCTCTGAGCCCCCGTATGACATACTAAATTTAATAATTTGTGTATGCTGAGCCATCCCTGCTTTCCAGAACAAAATCACTTGGTCATGTTCAGTGTTGGTTTTGCTGCTGCTGCTGCTGCTGCTGCTGCTGCTGCTGCTGCTGCTGCTGCTGCTGCTGCTGCTGCTGGTGATGATGGTTTTGTTTTTGTTTGCTTGCATTTTCTGAATACCATTCACAAGAATTTTACAAAGAATATCTGTGTCTGTGTTTATCAGTTAGACTGACTGTTATTATCTTTTGCGTATTGGTCTTTATCTGGTACACATACTAGGGTAATACAAGCCTTTTAGGAAAAACATCAAGTTTGGTTTAAGGGATGATGCCATCCACTTTGAGGGTATTTCTTCTTTTTGGTTAAATTTATCTGAAAAAGCCTCCACAGATACAACAGAGATGGGTCACCCCCCCAATTCTGCACACCATTATGCAGGTGATGAAGGCTGTATTTCAGTACATTATTTACTGTATTGCTGTTTGGTGTTCACTTCTATTGTGCTGAACTGAGTAGATTCTCTGATATGATCAATTTTATGTTTATTTATTGAAGCTTGTTTGTAGTCATGAACACTACAGAATCATGGAAGACTGCTTGGTGCTATTGCTAACTCGGTATTCTCAATGGGAGCAGTTCTCAGTCCTCTGCCCCAAGCTGGTGATGTCTGGAACACTGTGGGTTTCCATGTCTGAGGGAAGAAGGTTGTGATGTTGAGAGATGACAAGTGAGACTGGTGTTCACTATCCTGTAAAGAACAGGACAGAGCACAGCAAAGAATAGTAAGACCCACAGATAAACTACCACAGTGGCTAAAACCTGAGCTAGCTCTATGACCACTCTTAATATTATTTAAATGTTTCAGATTCTTAGAATTAAAATGGTTCTCCAGTCAGCTAATAGGGCCACAACTTACTGAAATGCCTTCCTACAGCACTTAGCAAATTAGAGAGTGAAGTTTTACTGTGAGAACAGCGTTAAGGGTGCTGTGGTGGCTGGGAAATAAACTTGCACGCTGTTTACATCCAATTTCATGACTCATATTACTAGCCACGTGAGGAAGGGCATTTACTGCTGTGGAAACAGCTCAGTGGAGCAGAACGAAAGGGCACTTCTATCCATGCCCCGAGCAGGTAAACCCAGCTTAGCTATGTCCTGTGTCCCAAAGAACTGAGCTTCAGGGTGAATTCAGAGATAGCTACTCGGTCCAGGATGTATGTTCCCAGGCCTCTAAAGCTGTGCTTCACAGTGAACCCAGATACAGAGGGTTCTGATTCTGGTTTCTGGTGTAACTGGGCTCCTGATACTAAAAAAGAAGCAACAGGACAACTGTGGGTTTCTAGGAGCTTCTGAAAAAGACCCCTCCTTAGGCTACACCCAAAGAGTCCTTAGCACGTTTGTGGTTACTTTTCTCATTGCTGTGTGTTAAGGGAGTGAGGATTTCATTTGACTCACAGTCCAGTTCATCGTGTCTGGGAAGACATTGTAACAAGTGTGACTCATGGTAGAAGCTGAGGATGGAAACAGTCACTTTGCATTGTAGACAGCAAACTGAGGCAGGGCTGAAGGCAGTATTAGCCTGTGAGCATCTAGGTTTACTAACAGTGGCCTACAGTCAGCTAGGCACTATAGCAAATGTCCCATAACTGCCCCTCCCAGTGCCTCATCCAAGGATCCCATATTTCCTGTAGGAAACATTGTATATCCAACCTGTACCTCTTACCCGGCCTTTTCTTCTAGGCCACCAACCAGCTCCCAAATCATGACATGGAGACTTACTATTAGTGAATCCTCAGCCTAGCTTAGTCTCGTTTATGGCAAGCTCTTTTAACTTAAACTAACCCATTGCTCTTTATCTACCTTTTGCCCCTGGTGTGGGAGGTCCTTTTGTCTATGTGTTGTTTTATTGGTTAATGCATAAAGAAACTGGCTTGGCCTGATAGGGGCTTTATGTTTTCTTTCTGTATATATTACCCTCACTGCTTCTCCTCTCTGTCTGGCAGCTGCCTGGCCTTTTGCCTGGGTGTTTCCTTCTATCTTTCCTCTCTTCCTCTCTCATTCCTTTCTTAGCCTAGACTTCTCCTATTTATTCTCTCTGTCTGCCAACCCCCACCTATCTTTTCTTCTGCCTAGCTATTGGCCAGTCAACTCTTTATTAGATCAATCAGGTGCCTTAGGCAGGCAAGGTGAAACAAATGCAATACGTCTTTACACACTTAAACGCAGCATAAACAAAAGAAACGTATCTTTACAGAGTTAAAGAATATTCTTCAGCATAAACAAACGTGGCACATCTTTTCCTAGTCAAAGTAACAGCATGCTTCTTCCCTGAACCTTTATAAGCTCTTGACCAGTGAATAGCCCAAAATGCATTTAATCAAACTTCCTAAGTTCCCGTAGTCTTACCAATCTCAACGCTGTGTAAAGTTCAAATTTCAAAGTCTTTTACTTTTACCCTCTTAAAGGTGAGCACCGGTTATGTAAAAAAAGTCACAGCTCTCCAATAATGACACGAAGTCAACAGATCCACTGCAAAGCAAAGGGGCGAGAGATAACAGGGATTACAGCAAAACTGGGACCCACCAGGGTGAGCCCCAGACCTGAGCTCATGGTGGAACAATCTGTGCTCCCGTGGGCTTGAGTCATCTCTCTCCTATGTCCTTGTCCCTTGAAGCATGTGTGGCTACCCCTCTGGCAGCTCCTCTCGGTGCCTGCAGCTTTGTGTTCCAGAACTACCCAACTTCCTCCAATGTTCAGTCCCCTGGGATCTCCGAAGCAACAGAGGCTTTACCTTCACAACCATGCACAGCCTTCTCAGCATCTCCGCAGAAGGATTCTGACTCCGCTGGCTTCTGCCCAATCTTCTCAGGTTTACTCTAAAGCCTTGGGGCCACTCCTCATTACTCCTGTATTCCACATGCTTGCAAAAGCCGGTATGAGAGACCACACCAAGTTATGGGGTCAGCTCAAACGGTGGCCAGTTTTTATTTTACCTTTTACATAGTGAGGACAGCCTTTGAATACCGACGTGACGGAACCTGAGAAAGCATCCTTCGGTAGCCCTGTGGCAGCAGGAGATTCCCTCCCCAGCACTCTTTATTCTGATATTGTATTTCCAACTCATCTTCAAAACATTTGTGACTCTATGTCTGGGAGCCTTCCCTGGACAATGCCCCACCCTCGTTCTTATGGTCCCCTGGCATAGTGCCTCATTTCTGTTGACTGTCACCAATCCCTTCAACAACCACAGCAGGTTGGTCTCTACCCACTGTGATGGCTAGTGCTTGGTCAACTTGTCACACGCTAGGGTCATCTTGGGAGAGGAAGTCTCAGCTAAGGAAATGCCCCCATTAGACGGGCCTGTGGGCATGTCTGCGGGACACTGTCTTGATTAAGGGTCGCGGTTTCTCCTTTGAAGAAAACAGGGATGGGAAAACAGCCCATGTGCCCTGAAATAATGAACCTCGTGTCTCACACAACGTTAACTAAAGTACACCGAGAAGATCTTTGTGACTGCGTCGCCCAGATAATTCTTTTTTTTTTTTTTTTTTTGGTTTTTCGAGACAGGGTTTCCCTGTAGTTTCTAGAGCCTGTCCTGGAACTAGCTCTTGTAGACCAGGCTGGCCTCGAACTCAGAGATCCGCCTGCCTCTGCCTCCCGAGTGCTGGGATTAAAGGCGTGCGCCACCACCGCCCGGCCAGATAATTCTTCAATATAGAATCAGAAGCATAATGCATAAGCAAGAAATCAGTTGGACTTGATTCAAATCTAAAACATTGGTTTGTGAAAGACATGATCTCTGCAAGCTTCAGTCAAGCTGCAGAAGCAGTGAACGACTTGTATGTGAACCGCCGAAAGTCATTTATGAACTGTTCAGTCTATTAACTGATGCAGACTGTGAGAGATTGACATCTGCCTCAACCCATGAAGACATCCAGGACGGGAAAAGCCCTCAATGGCTCCACAGTTTTATGGCAATCAACATTTAGTCTGTGGTGTAACTGGCTTCTGAAGCACAATACCCACCTTGTTTGCCAGTTAAGAGGGTTTTTTTTTTCCTAAAAAATTAAATTAATTTAATCCTCACAGCAACATACGCTGCTTCAAAGCAACAACAAGGCTGAGATCCTCAGGAAGAAGCTGAGGTAGGGACAGATTAAAAGATTATGAAACTACTCGTATTTTGTATGTGATACCACAACAAAGTCATCCCTTCAGTTAAACATTGGCGAGCCTCTCCGCGGGATGGTAACGTCCGTTTTCCATAAATATTGTGGTAGGATGGACCCAGAAGCAAAATGAAAACGAACAGTTCTCCTGTCTTGCTGCACTCTGCATCCTGCTCTAGAAAGAGTATCGCAGAGGTTTCACCAGCACCCCTGAGTGCAGCTGCGTTGTCTTGGCCTCCATGAACCCGCACCTGTTCCCTCTCAGCCTGTCATGGCCACCTGTCAGGACGAACAACTGGTGTGGCCCCTGCACTGGGCATGGCAGGTGTGAGACTTGCTCACACACAGCTGATGGCCCGACACAGTCATCAGCGTACAGCTGGAGTCTCACGCCTCTCCCCAGCAGGTCTCCCCGCCTGCCTGTGAGGCCTCTGATCATCTCTGGTGGTCATCTCTGATGGTCAGCTCTGATGGTCAGCTCTGGTGGTCAGCTCTGGTGGTCAGCTCTGGTGGTCAGCTCTGGTGGTCAGCTCTGGCACTGGTCCTTCCTGGAAACTGTGCCACTTGACTTCACCTTTCCTCGGTGACCTTTCCTTGGTTGACCTCTGTACTACTGGGCAAAACTGTTATTAACTCTGATTCTGCGTTCAGACTAATTCTTAGAGAAAACGACAGTAGGGACCTCCCTTCTGTGTGCACACTCTCCTGTGCTTTCCTGGGAGTTACCAAATGAGCCTGGGGACAGCAGGACTAGATAAATCCAAATGAAAATGACAAGAGAAGCACCCCAACATAGATGCCCTTATTGCTCAGAGACAGAGCCGACAGCAGCCAAGGGCATCTAGATTTCCTAGATAAGCACCAGCCATGTTTATTTTCCTTCCTCCGTCTCTCCTCTCTACCACCAGGGCTTTCCACATGCTAGGCAGATGCTCTACCACTGAGTCACATCTCAGTCCTCATTAAGGCATCCTTAGTGCAACAGGGACTTAGATATTCCATCCTTTTGCCCTAGCCTCCTGAGTAGCTGGTATTAGGCCTGCACCCACACCTTCAAGCATTTTTTCCCAGAAAATAAAACTTTGTTTTTTCTTATGGAATAAAAATACCTTGGTAAATCTATCCAAAGAAAAAGCAAGCAATTATAGTTGGGAAGTTCACGACTGATTCAGAATTCTACATTTTTGTATGATCCCCAATCTAAATTTGGTAATCTTGTTTAAAATCTTCTTCTCCATAATAAAATTTACGCTTCAGATACACACACACACACACACACACACACACACACACACACACACACACTATATATATATATATGTGTGTGTATATATATATATATATGCTTGGCTGAGGAGCCAATGGGGCGAAGCTACCATCTGTGGGATTATGACTGAACGCCTCTAAGTCAGAATCCCGCCCAGGCGGAACGATATGGCAGCGCCGAAGGAGCCTCGGTCGGCGCCGGATAGCTGGGTCCCCGTCCGTCCCCGCCGGCGGTCCGTCCGGGTCGGTCGCCTCGCCCCTCGGGGCGCGGCGTAGCCGCGGGCGGGTTCCCCGCCGCGCGTCGGGACCGGGGTCCGGTGCGGAGAGCCATTCGTCCCGGGAGTCAGGGTGCAGCCGGAAAGGGGGCCGCCCTCTCGCCCGTCACGTCGAACGCACGTTCGTGTGGAACCTGGCGCTAAACCATTCGTAGACGACCTGCTTCTGGGTCGGGGTTTCGTACGTAGTAGAGCAGCTCCCTCGCTGCGATCTATTGAGAGTCAGCCCTCGACACAACGGGAGGCTTTATATATATATATATATATATATATATATATATATATATATATATATATGTATATATATACACACACACACACATTCACATATAGAAAGGTTCTATCTATCAATTATCTCCCATCTATCATCTCTATATTTACCTACCATCTCTTTTCTAATACTTTAGCTAATGCACTGGGTTGTGTTCCACACTGTGGCTCCTTTCTAATTCCTCACCTTAACTCTGAAGCTGCCTGTGAGTGCACAGCATCACCTGTGCTGTGGGCCTGGAGCAGAGGGATCTAGTGTAAGTGGGCACAGTACGGAAACTCCCAACACAGCAGTTCTATTATTAGGGAGAAGGCTTTTATTGTTGATAAGAGACAGGAAGATATCCAGAAGCATCTGGAAAATTTCACAGCAGAGAGAACCAAAGTTGCAGTGGACAAAATCTGGGCTATGGAAGTGGGAAATTGGGAGAGCAGAAGAGCATGGGAGGAGAGGGGGGGATAGCAAGAATAGCCTGCCAGGTTGTGGAGGGAGGGCAGCCTGTGAGCTGGAAGGGTTCAGGGTAGAGGAGGGGGTGAGAAGGTCTAGGATGCTGGGCAGACTTTGAAGTGTACAGCAGGGACTTCTGATATTGAGAGAGCACGAGCTTTGATATGCTGATAGACACCACAGGTAATGGCAATGGGGGAGTCACATAGCTCTCTGCCAGAGGTAAGAGAAATGACCCCTTTTAGGGGGATGGGAAGCCTGTTCCACAAGTTCCTAAGGAATGCTGGCTTTTATTTAATTACCAGACATCCCTCTTTAGTTCAGCTGGAGCTCATTTCAAGATGTACAGACTGCCTGTGAGACCTGATATCCAGCCCCAGCGTGAGGGATGGCAGACCCTCTGTGCTTGGTAAACGCTTATGAATAGAGGGGGGAGCTGTTACCTGTATACACAGGGGTTCCTGATTACGATGCAGCTTCTAGCAGAATGCACAATTCCTGTGTAAAGTGTTCCTGAGTTAATTCCTGCACCCCACAGCTTAAGGTTTCTGACTGAGATGGTCTGCAGGGTGGCCTGGGCGTGAGGAATCTCACTGTCTGTCCTGAGATGCCAGGGCTCCTCCAGGTCACTACACCTCTGCTCTCCTTCTCAAGTATTGATATTCTGTCTTATGATCATGGTACCATTAACAATAGTCAGAGCACACACCGTATCTCCTGTTTAACACCGGGGAGAGGTGGGTATAAAGATGTCAGCTGGTTACTATCATTATCTCCCACTGTGTCACCCTGGCTCTCAAATGGTGGAGTGACAGCAGGGTAGACTCCCTCTGTAGAGCCTTAAGTTAATAGTGATGGTGTTACACACAGTAAGAGAGACTCCCCCACAGACCTTTTTGCCCACAGCGTTGATATTCGCAGGCAGATTTCCTCCATGGAGGCTTAAGTCAGCAGTATGCTGTGGATGAAGAAGGAGCTTTGCTGTTCATGGTCAGACACATTCGGGGGTCACCATTGGCACGGAGTCCCCCCAAATTACAGACCACACAAGCACGCACGCATGCACACACACACACACACACCACACACACACGGACACACACACACGGGCACACACACATGGAGTATTGGATGCAATTGAACACCCTGCGTGTCCTCCTCATGACTTTGTGCACTTCCTCCACCCTGGCGGAATACATTGACATTTCGGTGGAACAGTAGGAACAGAAATTAATGCAGAGCAAGCGTGTGAACACGCCACAAAGCACCGCGGTCGGCACACTTTCCAGGTATGTGATTTTATAGCTACCAGCTTCCTCATGATGTGGGGCACAGGAGGGCAGGGCCACCTCCATTGAGAGGATAAAAAAACGTAATGGCCCTAGCCTGTGACTCTGCAGTCATGGGCTTTTCACGCCGGTGTCTTGCCTTTCTGGCAGAAGGTGACCCTCTGTCCTATATCGGCAGGGCACAGCACTGGGTGTTTTGCTGCCACCCTATGGAAACTCCCCCTCTTTGGCTGTATTACTGTTTTGTTTTGTTTTTTAATCATTTTTTCATCCTAATTTGAGTTTTAAATGGTATTTATGAATTTTGCATTTTATTTTGCATGAGCTGATGGGTAATTTAGGGTAAGTACCTTTGCCCTGGGAGCTTTAGTCCCCAGGGGGGGATCAGTGTATCCTGAGACTGCTGACCGTGAGATCCTGCTTGCTGTGTGTTTTAGCGCTGACCAAATGCAGCTTCTGAATTCACTTAAGGTTCCTGCCCAGTTTTTCCGATTGTTGTGCCAGTTTCTGCCAGCCTGTGCAAGTAAGCCGGGCACCCTTGGGATCTCCCCGGCCATCGCCTGCTCAAGTACGTTTCTGCTCTTCCTCCTGATGGAACCCACCCTATGAGTGCATTTCAGAGCTGCCCTAGAAGCCTCACGCTGTGTTACTGATTGACAAGCAGAACGCAGATGACATGGCTCACACATTTGCCTTGGGACAGCTGTGGATTCTGGGAGCTCCAGCCAGCTGTCCTGGGGGCTATTTTTGATGCTCCACTCTCCATAGAGGCGGCAGAGGTCAAAGAATCCTTTAGAAACAATATAATCACAGACCTGCTGTGGGTAGGATCCAGCTCTTCCACCCTCTGCGTTTGGTTTGCTTTGGTTTCTCAGTAAGTTCTCTCCTTGGAGGATTGATACTAAGATAGATATTGAAAAACTAAAAGCTGGGATGTCCTGGGCCTCATCTTTCTTCAAACCTTAGAAGTGTCTACAGCTAGGACCGTGGCCTTATCTGACAAAAGAAGATCCTGAAATCACTGTTGCTAACAAGGAAGAATGGGATGGCTGTTGTTAGAAATCTAACATGGTGATGAATTGTGCGAAACTGGACCAATACGATCCTTCCTTGTGTGCAGAACAAGACTTAGGTGGCAACCTGGTCTGTCTGGAAAAAAGAAAGGAACGGTGAAGACAAAAAAATGGGTGAGAAATGATAGTTAGATGGGGAAGACTCGGGACTCACCAGTGAAGAATTAGAAATCTGAAACACCAGCAGAAGCTATATGGAGAATTGGGAGCTAGAGAGACAGACTCAGAACCCATCACACCCCATCCCCACTTTCCCCAAAACCACACATGCATGAGCCCACACATTGGGAAAGAACACAAAGCCACACTTTTCTCAAAATCCCAGTGTCCGAGTTTTAAAACTGTTGACTGCTCCGGAGCAATCACACAGTACAAGCTTCTCCATAGGAATAAATCCAACACATAAAACAAACAGGGTGGAAATTGTAGGAGTGGCTAGGCATCGTGTTATAGGAAGCAGCGTTTCGACCAGGTCTCAAAGCTGAGAGACACCGTCACACACGGCATGGATGCTCCTTTCCCAGGGAGGCTTATGCTCAGAGAGGCTCCGTCCTTCTCCATGTGGTTCCTATTCCACGTGTTCCAGCCTGAGTTAGACAGCTGGCACCACGAATGTCTCCTATTAGTTTAGACGTTTCCCCCATTGAAATGTTTGAAGTGATGAAGTGGACATTCTGCTTCCATTTCATTTTTGCAAAATTTCTAAAAAAAAATGTTTAATTAAGATGTTTATTTTAAAAACTAAATACCAAAACAGATTTCAAAAGCTGAAAAACACCTGCAGCTTTTAAAATCTCTCTCTCTCTCTCTCTCTCTCTCTCTCTCTCTCTCTCTCTCTCTCTGTGTTTGTTGAATATCAGATGTAATTCCCAAAGTTTACATGTTCACATGGGTAAAATTATCTCTTCTTTTTCTTGACAAGTTATTCTGCTATTTAAGATTTAATACATTGTGCAAATACTTAGGTAATCTACTTTGTGTTGTTATTGTGATCATTTTTCACTATCTACACGTTTATTAATGGTTTGAAAGTCCTTAATTGCTCATACAGAAATCACCACCATCACAAGTTACTGCATCTGATTAGAAAAATATTGGTTATAAATGATATTTTGATTAAGAAATATCCACATATAAAACACATAGAGAAGTACTCATGTTAAATGAAACACAAGGCATTTTATTTAAAAGAAGCATTGATATAAATTTAAGAGATGTTTTTCAAGACAGAGTTTCTCTGTGGTTTTGGAGGCTGTCCTGGAACTAGCTCTTTTAGACCAGGCTGGCCTCAAACCCACAGAGATCCCCCTGTCTCTGCCTCCCAAGTGCTGGGACTAAAGGCATGCACCACCCCCACCCGGCTAAGATATTAATATTTTAAGATAGTTGATATTAGAATTCTTAGGATAGAAGGTCTGGAGTTTAGGTCACTGGGAGGGAGTCTGCCTGGCATAAGGAAGGACATGAGTTCAAGCCTCAGTGACAGAAAACTGCACTTGAGGGAGTGAGTATTAATGTTTCTGCTATTATAACTAAGTGTAACTGTCAACTCCAGCTTCTCACGGTTGGCACTTATGATCTCAAAGATGCCAGATGTAATACAGGTGAATGTCAGACACTGGATAAATACTTCTTTTAGTTACAGAAATATGTATGTGTACAGTCCATTCATATAATGCAGATTTTCTGTTTCTGATCTATTCAATATATGCATTCGCTGTTTCTGTATACTTAGAAATGCTCTCTTACTTTCTTGGCAGTGTCGTTGCTGGCATGAGCAACACTCCTACAATGGAACACCCCTGTCTTTGGGCCTCCGTCCTCCTACACGATGAAGAGGCAGCTTCCAAGCATGCGACAGCCACGCCCAAGGACTGACTTACACCAAGCCAGGCTGTCCACTGTGTCTGATGAAAGGGAACTGCTCCCCAAGTTAAAGCCTGGAATCTTCCTGGAGCCCCATATCTCATGTGCCACCCCCACCTGGGAGTTCTTGGGGCTCACCAAGCTTTGGTTCCAATCCTCACACTGCCCTCTTCTCCTTGATAAAGTGTTTTGAAATCCTACTGATGGTCCTGTGTAAGTCCATTTCATCTCCTCAAAGGCTGTCATTGGGGGACCATGTCTCTGCTGCGCACTGGAGTCAGACAAGCCTCAGAAACATGTCTCTAAGAAGCAATGCTCCGGTCTCACCTCCCTGATCTCACATGGTGGTTCTCCTGACTCAGGCACAGTGACTCTAGTCCCAACCTTCCTCAAGACCCTCCCTCTCCTCACCTGCCCTCACCTGCAGGACTTAAGCTTTTGCCCCAAGTCGGGACTATTATTTATAGTTTAAGACAAGGTTTGTTTTAGCAGGTTCAAGCTGAGTGTCACATTGAGAACACACTGTAGAGGGTCTGCAGGAGGAAGAGAGAAGAAACAGAAACTCCACTGTCCCCCATGTGGACCCTCAGTGTGTAACATTGACAGCTCGAAGGACTGATATAGCATTCTTCTCAAACATGAAGGCTCAAGAGAACCCATTGTTACAGAGAGTCCCAGCCTACGAGTGTGCTTTTGACGGCTAAAGATGGCCTGCGGTATCCCCCACTATGGTGCTTTTACTACTCAACCCTGTTGACATCAACACAGGGCCATCACCCTCCCTGGGGTGAGCAGTCCCTTCCGGGTGACCCTTCCACTCGCATCTGAGGTAGAGCACAGCACAAACTCAGCACAGACTTGAGGGAGGCAATCGGTGCTGCAGGAAAAGCTCCCGGCCACTGGTCACTCACAAGCTCCAGAGAACGTTAACAAATGCTTAGCAAGGTTAGTTGTGCAGAGTTGGAGCCTGGTGACCCCAAGGCAGTGCTATCTGGGAGGATGCATGTGTTTCCATCGTGAAGTCCTGTGCTCTGTCATGTGACTTTCAAGCTCTCGGAGGATCGCTGACAGGGTGAGGACCAGATGTTTTCAGAAACAAACCATTGTACCCTCAACTTGGCTTAAATAATAGAGGTTATTGAACTCCAGGAGTTCAATTCCTAGGACCCCCTGAGTAAAATCCCGGAGACCTACATGGTAGAAAGAGAGAACTGAGTCTCTCCTGTGATCTCCACACATGCACCATGGCTTGCATATTCCAACACACATATAGAGACGCATACATAAAAATAGATCCATAATGAAAGCTGATGTCTTTCCCAAGCAGGCCCACTGTAGCAAAGGAAACGGTACACATCCTGTTGTCAGCCTGGCTTGTGTCTTTTCACCAAGGGCTGTGTCACTCGGTTCTCTGTCAATGCGGTACTGATGGAGCGGGCACAACATTCATCTCCCGGTCTTTCTGTCTGCACAGAATTCACCTCAGTGATTTTTCAATTCCCTTTTCCTAATGACAGGCCATTTTTTTTAACTATGCTGTTTTTTCTATGTTGAATTTCAGAATATCTCAGTCACTCCCCACTGTTTGCCTTCGTTGACACCAGGGACCTGGGAAGATTTGCCCTCATCATTCTGAGCGGAAGAGTGCTGCTCAGCTGAGCCCTCCTGGACTCAGTGACGAGAAGGTTAAATGCCTTCCTCATGCAGTTACGACTGCTGCACAAAGAGAGGCACTCAGCAAAGACTCTGAGTTTTGTCTTCAGCCTAACAAATTTCAGAAGAACAATGTCCCAGAACTCCGAGTCCTTGAAAATTGGCAGAACGAAACCTGGGTTTTTAAAGAATCATCTCCCCAGAGGATGAGAGGAAGGGCCGAGGAAGAGGCGTGACAGGGGATCGTACGTTACTGCCTGGCAGAACCATGCCAAAATCTATAAGGAAACAACAGCAGAATTTCCCTGGGCAACCAATCACAGTGCCTGTCACTAGGCTCAGGGAAGATAGATGTGGAGTAGTGAATCTGCTGTGACCTCAGCCTGTTCCTTCAGCAGCGAAAGCTGGGCGCCTGCATGTAGAAGGATGAACTTGGTCCTTATGCCCTCCCCTGTTACTACTGCTTAGGAGTCCACAGTGACTTTGGGGTTCACACAGAACCAAGTGGGTGATGGTTATTTTTAACACTGCCACTGCAGGAATTGCAATGGCAACATTATACACTAATATCCAAAGCAGTTTTATCAAAATGATTTGTTTTAGCCAGGCATGCTGGTGAGAGGCAGGGGGGAGGTGGAGAAAGGATGATCTCCAAGTCCAGGTCTACACAAAGAAACACTCAAAGAGGAGAGTGGAAGAGGGGATAAGAAGGAGGAAAAAGATGAACAGAAACATAAAAAGTCCACCTCCTTTCGTTCCCCACGTCCTAACATTTGTCTGTTTTCGTGTTCTGATTGGTTTAACTTTTCGGTGACTTCCTGTTGTTCCATGTAAACACCCCCTGCCTCTTGGTACCTGAATTAGTGACTACAATCAGAATTCAGGTTTTACGCGACCTTGTAGAGAAATAGCACCAATTTGCCAAACTCTGAGAATGTAACCAAAACCTTATAGCTCTCCCCGTCTTTATCTCGACACGCCAGCCCCACTGTCAGGGTTTCCTTGTCCCAACACGGACCTCCTCTCAGGTTTCAGTTAAAATGTGATGCATAAATGTTAAAGTCTAAACCACTAGATCTGAGGGCGTGTGTGTGATACTCTCACTTGGTTCTTATCTCAGACTTAATGTCTGGGACCGCCCATTTTATAAATGTCCCTCAGGGTCAAATACTCCAACAGCTTCTGCTAAATGGCTATCTGGTGACTATTGCCCTGGTCACTCAGGGCATAAGGAAAAATGCCAGAAAAGAACTACACTTGCCTGTCTTCAGAATCAGGTTCACATCAAAGTCCTTGGTTAAATATTTCAGCTAAATTAAGCCTATAGAACAAAGGTAATGTGTATTAGAGATAAAAAGAAGTTTTCCCAAATGCCACTTCTTTGCTTAAACTAGTCATTTGGGGCTATTTGGGGGCGATCTATGATGTAAGGAGTAGATCACCTTTGGACTACCAAACTTCTCAGTAAAATTACAAACTTGGGGGGCTGGAGAGATTGCTCAGCAGGTAAGAGCACTGACTGCTCTTGCAGAGGACCCAGGCTTGGTTCCCAGCATTGACACGGCAGCTCATAACTGTCTGTGACTACAATTCTGTGGGTGCCAGGTAGGCTCATATACATACCATACATGCAGGTGTCTTACTTAGGATTTTCATTGCTGTGAAGAGACACCGTGACTGTGGCAACTCATAAAGAATACATTTAATTGGTGTGGCTCACCTATGGTTTCAGAGGTTCAGTCCATTATCATCACGGCGGGGAGCATGGAGGATGCAGCCAGACATGGTGCTGGAGCAACAGCTGAGAGTGCTACATCTTGCTTGCAGCAGGAAGTCGACTGAGACAGTGGGCAGTATCCTGAACATAGAAAACCTCAAAGCCCGCCCCCACAGAGACACACGTCCTCCAACAAGGCCACACCCACTCCAACAGAGCCACACAGAATAGTGCCACTCCTTATGAGATTACGGGGGACAATTGCCCTCAAACTACTGCAAGTGGCTTAATTTTCACAGGTTCATTCCGTTATCATCATGGCAGGGAGTAGGGTGGTGTGTCAGCAGACATGGTGCAGGAACAGAAATGGACTGTAAAACTGAGGGCAGTTAAAGCATAGGAGACCTGAAAGCCCACCCCCACCGTGACACACTCCCTTCAATAGGCCATACCTGTGCCAACAAAGTCACATCTCCTAATAGCCCTACCCCATCTGGATGTCATTTTCTTTCAAACCACCGTATGCAGGTAGAGCACACAAAATGAAAATAAATATATAAAAATATAAAATTACAGATTTTTTTTCTTCCAAGCTATGTGAGTCTGGGAACATTACTTAATCTATGAAAAGCTAAAGGCCCTCATAAACAAAATAAGGAATGATCTGAAACCAATGATTTGGACATAAAAGGAGAGCAAACACTCCTTTTAAAATACTTGATTAGCTATCGAGGTATGGCTGGCTTTAATCCCAGCACTTGGGAGGCAGAGGCTAGTGGATCTCTGTGAACTGAAGGCCAGAGTGGTCTACAGAGTGAGTTCCAGGGTATTCGGTGCTACATAGAGAGATACTGTCCCAGCAGACAGAAGAAGAAGGAGGAGGAGGACGAGGAGGAGGAGGAGGAGGAGGAGGAGGAGGAGGAGGAGGAGGAGGAGGAGGAGGAGGAGGAAGAGGAGGAGAAGAAGAAGGAGAAGAAGAGGAAGGAGAAGGAGAAGGAGAAGGAGAAGGAGAAGAAGAAGAAGAAGAAGAAGAAGAAGAAGAAGAAGAAGAAGAAGAAGAAGAAGAAAGCACTTGAGTAAGCAACTCTAAGAATGTCCTGTGTTATCACAACCATCAACAGAGATATCAGCAACAGAAGGCCTCAGACCTGCGGCCCCCAACTCCACAGTCACGAAAGAACTGGCCTAAGAGGAAACAGAAGGTGTCTTGGAATTCAAGGAGGTGTGTCCACGCTTGTTTTCAGATTTCTCTGCTCTGAACTCCCGCCCCCCCACCCATACATCTGTATTTCACAGTTTGAATGGACTTCAAGCCTAAGCCAGTCTTTTCCTTTGGAGATTTTCAAGGCAGCCGTTCCATGAGTTAGTGTTGTGTGTCTCAGCTGGCCTTCACCTCCCACTTCAGACCACCGGCAGCTGAAGAGCTGCTGCAGACACAGGAAGTCCTTCAGCTGCTGCCCCTCTGTGCTGATGGTGTCTTCACAATGAGCATCCCACCCTCTGGGGAGCCGCTCGTGGGGTTTGAACCTCAAACTTCAGCTTCACCCGACTGATACCTACTAGGTATCCCCTGGGAGTCTCCAGAGGTGGAAGAACCAGGGCAGAGAGCAGGATAAAGATGGAGCACAGCTAGGGAGAAGAAAGGTTCTAAGTCAAGAGAGAAATTAAGCTGAGTGACTGGGACCCTTCTCCTGTCTGAAGACTCCTGGGCTTTCTCTCTCTGCCTCAGCCTCCCTGCCTTCAACACTTAATTTTCTCCAACAGATACTTCATATCTACTCAGTTCTTTTTCTAAAACATACCTGTAGTTATCGCTCTTCCGTTTAATGGGACAAGAAAAACATCCTCCATGTCTTAGGGTTTGTATTGCTGAAAAGAGACATCATGACCATGGCAACTCTTATAAGGGAAAAACATTTAATTGGAATGTCTTATTTACAGTTTCAGAGATTCAGTCCATTATCAACATGGTGGGGAGCAAGGAGGCGTGCAGGCAGACATGGTGCTGGCTGCATCTTGATATACACATCATAGGCAGTCAATGGAGACACTGAGAGGTATCCTGAGCATAAGAAACATCAAAGCCTACCACCACAGTGACATACTTCCTCCAACAAGGCCACATCCACTCCAAGAAAGCCACATATCTTAATAATATCACTCTCTATGATATTATGGGGGTCAATCAATTACATTCAAACTACCACACTGCAATTTTCCAAGAGCAAATTTATGCTTTGCATGCCAAATACAGAATTTCACACTATATAGTAGAACTTCTCCATGGCCATCGTCATTCCTTGTCTGCCCATGCAAAGAGACCCTTGGAGCCAGGCTGGAAACTGCTCTCTTCGTATGCCTTAGGGTCCCTGCTTGAATGGAAAGGCAGAGGGCCAACACCATTTGTTAGAGAAGCCAATCCCTTCCCAAAGAGCTAACTAACTTTTGTGTTTAATATTCCACCCTATGGGGTACGGAAACCTGTTTCTGGCTTCTATGTCATTAATGCCATTTGATTTACTATTTGGTTAAACACATCTATTTATCTATCTTTGTGCCAAGCCCATATTGAGTTGACTCCAGCAGCTTTAAAGTGTTTGCTGACATCTGCTAAATAGATTTTAGAAGAATTTCTTTGTTTTTCCCCAAGGCTTACATCTCATACAAATTTTAAAACCATTCATCCCATTGCAAACCAAATAAATTCTCTTGGAAGTTTGCTTTTAATTTTATTAGATTTGCATATTCATACTGAGAGAACCAACTACCGAGGTATGAATTTGGCTTGTCTTTGTAACTGGATCTTTGAAATGTCAGATACACTTAAATTTCCTTATTAATTAATTTCCCACACAAGCTTTAAAAATTGTAGTAGCTGTTTGAACATGGCAAAGCTATTTTGCTTATTTTTTAGAACATGGCCAGGAAGATATTAAGAGGGAATAGTTGTGGCAACCAGGAGCTAGCAAGCATATAAATGTAAATTGCTATACACAGCCTCTAAATACCATGTAAACCATCAAGAACAAAGAAAGCAACATACATACTATGCTTGCAATGGTTCTTCATAGTGGAACACACAACAATAATAATATGACTGAGCTGAGATCAGTGATATCAGTCAAATCAATATTTTCAATTTGTCCCACAAAATAAGAAACAACTGCACACTATACACGTGAGATTCACCTTTAAAAAATAAGACAGAAGAACTGCAGGATCTACAAAATACACAGAGAAGGAAAAAGATGAGAAAGTCAAGTAGACGGTCCTGACAAGTGGAATTTTAAGCACAAAACATTAAATTAGAGGAATTAAGTATGAATTGCTTTATATAGTTCATATTAAGATGTGGGAAGTGGGAATATCAACCATGCATCAGCCCCTTTGTAAGGTGGGACCTGTATGTTTGTGTGGGGGGATCCAGAACAGGCAGATACACAACCCTGTGGAGGTAACATTCAAGTATAAGAGGCAAGAAAGGATGCTAGGGAACCCAAAGATAACCCATCATATACAGTAATCATCATACATAAGAGAATGTGTGTGTGTGTGTATCAAAAACAGAAAGTGTCAAAAACTGAGAAAACAATTCCTCAATGTAGGCATATCAGAAGAGCTACCAGTGACCAACAGTGTAACAATTCAGACAACAAAAGTTCCCAAGGGCTTGGTGGATGGCTCAGTGGAGCACTTGCTCCACAGTATGGGCACTTGAGCTTGGTCCTCCGAACCCAGGTTAAAACGCCAGACATGGTAACATGTACTTTAGTCTCAGGGCTGTGGATGGGTGGATACCTCGTGATCATTGGCCATCCAACCTAGGCAAAATAGTAAGGCCAGTGATGGGAACCAGTCTCAGAAAAACTAGATGGATGATATTCCTGAGGTACAACATAGAAGGTTGATTCCTGGCCTCCAAACATATGGACATACAACTTCACACACACGTGAATGCACGTGGGCACAGACATGCACAGAAATATAGTGTTATAACCCAAATGCAACTGAATGTTTCTCTCCCACCTTCCAGTCCCAGGATAAACATACAGAGGCTTATATTAATTATAAACTGTTTGGCCTATTAACCCAGGATTATTATCAAGCTCTTACGGCTTGAATTAACCCATTTCTATTATTATATATTTTACCATGGCTTGTTACCTCACATCTTGCTTCTCCTGTGGCTGCTGGCAGCTCCCTCAACTCTGCCTTCTTTCTCCCTGTATTCAGCATGGCTTTCCCACCTAGCTATATTTTACCCTGCCATAGGCAAAAGCAGCTTATTTATTAACCAATGGTAATAAAACATATTCATAGCATATAGACAGGCATCTTACATCACCCAAATATGTGTGAATCCATATGGTCTAAGTGTCTGAATACATTATGAAGTATTTGAGGGAAGGTCAATCTACCACATGGAAGAATTTCAAGTAATTAAGAAAATTTCCTACCCTCCAAGAAGTGCACTGAGTCTTCACAGGCCTGAGCAGCAGCACACAACGACGCACTTTGCAGTGCTCAAAGGAAGCATCGGTCAGCATAGGTCATACTGTTCCTATGAACCCAGGATGCAATGCCAGAGTGGCAACTGTACCTACATCCAGGTCCTCTATTCTCATGAGAACATCCAAGTCTACGCTAAGAAACACCCAGGCAACTTCTCAAAGCTTTCAAGGTTCCAACTTACGATGAAGCCTGAGAACCTGGCCGAGAAAAACTCAAGGAGATAGAATGTTCATGCATGATCTGCTATGGTTGAGTATATTCCCCAAGGGTGGTCCTGGGGAGGATTATGTCAAGAGACCCTGCTGTCCCAAATGGGCTGACACTACTGTTGTCCAGAAGGGTGACCTCTGGGGTAGATTTCTGGTCAAAGGATGAGTTCATCCTCTTTCTTACTGGTGCTTCCTGGTTATGAGGTGTCTTCTGTCATGCAAGGACACCCAAAAGGCCCCCAGCAGCTGTGTCCTCCCAGTCTTGGGCTGTGAGCAAGCCCCCATCTGTTCGTTATGGATCATGCTGCCTGTGGTCCTGCTACAGCAGCACAATATGGTATGAGACAAGCATGTCCTAGACAAGCTCTGGGACAGAACAGAAAAAGCATACTAGATAAAAATCAAGACAGAAGGTTTCTCCCTAACCCCATAATGCCTCCCTCTATCAAGATATCTCTTTCATTGCTCACTCACTCCGTCCTGCCCCCAATTCGACCATCCTATTCCCTCAAGTTCGCATCCCCCATCCCTTCCCCTCTCTTCCCCTCTGCCACACCCTCCCCCAGTTTACGTAGGAGATCTCATCTATTTCCCCTTCCCAGAATGATCCCTATGTCCCTCGTAGGTTCCTCCTTGTTACCTAGCTTCTCTGGAGCTGTGGACTGTAGTCTGGTTATCCTTTGCTTTACATCTAGTATCTGCTATGAGTGAATACATACTGTTTGTCTTTCTGGGTCTGGGTTACTACACTCAGGATGATTTTTTTTTCTAGTTCCATCCATTTGCCTGCAAATTTCATGATGCCATTAGTTTTTACAGCTGAGTAATACTCCTTTGTGTAAATGTATCACGTTTTCTTTGTCCATTCTTTTGTTGAGGGGCATTTAGGTTGTTTCCAGGTTCTGACTATTATGAATAACACTGCTTTGAACATAATTGAGCAGGTGTCCTTGTGTTATGTATTGAGTATCCTTTGAAGTATATGTCCAAGACTGGTATTGCTGGGTCTTGAGATAGACTGATTCACAATTATCTAAGAACTCACCCTACTGATTTCTAAAGTGGCTGTACAAGTTTGCACTCCCACCAGCAGTGGAGGAGTGTTCCCCTTACTCCGCATCCTCTCTAACATAAGCTGTCCTCAGTATTTTTGATCTTTGCCATTTTGACAGGTGTAAGATGGACTCTCAGGGTCATTTTGATTTGAATTTTCCTGATGGCTAAGGATGTTGAGCAATTCCTTAAAAGTTTTTCGACCATTTGAGATTCTTCTGCTGAGACTTCTCTGTTTAGAAACCTGGTGCTAGGGAAATTCCCAGGAATCCACAAGGATGACCCCAGCTAAGACTCATAGAAATAGTGGACAGCCTTCTCCTGTAATCAGATTGGTGAGTACCCTAACTGTCATCATAGAACCTTCATCCAGTAACTAATGGAGTGTGAGACAAGACAGGGCCACCCACATCCTTTCTCAAAAGCACCAAAAGGAAACAAACAAACAAAAAATGTCGACTTTGTGTAAGACCAAATCTTAATTCAATTTTCAGTATTGCTCTGTACAGTTTAGGATTATTAGTGGCTATGGAGTAAGTAATTGGATGAATTAAAAAACCAAGATGCAGTCAAGGTTATTAGCATTTCACACTTAATCAAGTAATCAGTGTGCTAAAAGAGCAAAGCATTAAAATAAAGAGCCATCCATCCATCACAGTGAGCGATATCAAGAGCCATCCATCCATGGGGTTGCAATGAGCATCTCAGCCGACCAGATGGGGAGGCAGGAGTTCATGGCCTCTGCCTCCTCTCTCCCTCCTTTCCCAGCCAAGTTTAGTGGAAGGCGTAAAGACCCTGCTTCCTTCTCCTCCGTCTGCCCCACTCAGTCTCCTGCTGCTGAAGGGTTAACTGGGCATGGTGACCCCAGTGGCTGAGAAAGCCGGGCATGTAATGCTTGCTGATATGTTTGCTAGCCTTTGAGGTGATAGGAGCCCTTCTGAACCAGCCACAGAGATGGCCAGGGATCTCGAGGGATGGAAGTGACAACTAAGACATGGAATCAGCTTGTTTCCAATTGTGCTTCCAGGGAAGAAAGCACACATGTTGCAGAGACACAGGCCTCAGGTGGGCATGCTGCCTGCTTGCCTCCCTAGGCCCTCTTGGGTGCACAGGGCCTTCTGTGGTCAAGGAGCACACCCTGCTGCCTGAGCTAAAGAAGCCACACCCACAGACACGACCTATGCTTTCCATATAAGCTGGAGCTGAAGGGCTAGCTCAGTCTCATCGTCAGCTATCAGCTGCAATCACACTATGGGTTACGCGCCCCCTTGGCTGCTACTTCTGAACCGGTGGCTGGGATCTGACCCGGTGTGCTCTGCCTGCCCTCCAGGGCTCCTGGACACAGCCTGACACAACACCCACTGCTAGGAGGTCTGGATTTGTAATCTTACAAATCCAAGTTACTTAACGGTCTACGTTCCTCTTCGAAGTAAAGCACGCATTGGTTCCAGCTGCAGCCCGCATGACTGAACATGCCAGCACAGACACAGCATGCAGAGAGCACGCTTGTCCCCTCCAGGCCGACTTACATCACGCTTTGTTTGAGACTCCCTCCTATCTGTTGGGAGCTGTGAACCCCCAGATCCTGAATTTCTTGTAAACAACTTGTTTTCCCCTGATCTGAGTGCCTACAGCTGCTCTGAGCACGAGACCCTCAGGAGTTTCTGATGGCAGCGGAATGGTTTCTGGTGTGTTTGGCTGGGGCGTGGCTATCCCTATATAAGCAGCTCCTGCACACAATAAAGGGGGCATTCTTGGGGCATTCCTGTTTCAAGGATGACCGTGCTTCTGTCTGTCTGTGAGTCATTTTGTATGTTTCAATCTTCAGCCTCTTGCCCAGTTCATGAACTGTATGGTGGCGCATAGAGCGTAGACCGGCGTGGTGAGCTACTCTGTCCCTTGTGTCCTGTAAGCCTCTTTGCCTACAGGAACAAAAAGACGACAGAATGTAGGCGTTCAGGTGGATAGTAGGTGTTTTAACCTCAAGGATTGACTCGACCTCTTGCAATCTGTGATGATATTTTGTTTGTGCTTTAACAATTAACGCTTGCCCGAAAGTCAGAGTGCAGAGCTAGCCACTAGCTAGCAATAGAGGCCAGGCAGTGGTGGCACACACCTTTTAATCCCAACACAGAGACAGAGGCAGATGGATCTCTGTGAGTTCAAGGCCACCCTGGGCTATGTGAGATTGAATCTGTCTAAAAGCGAAACAGAGCTCACACAAAGGTGATCCAAGCACTTGGGATCACAGCCTTTAATCCCAGCACTAGGGAGGTGGAGACAGGAGTGATATGGCTGAGTGGAGAGGGAATGTAAGGCGGGAGGGACAGGAGCTCGGAGCATTTAGTCTGAGCATCTGTGGAGACAAGTTCTTGCCCGCTTTGGTCTGAGGACTCAGAAGAGGTCTGTTTAGTGGCTGGCTGCTCTGCTTCTCTGATCTTTCAGCTTTCATCCCCTAATGTCTGACACCGGGCTTTTATTAAGACCAATTAGAATTCGCACTACAGGAATGCTTTACAATTCCAGATGTCCTGTGACAATCATGCTGGCAGATATATTTAACAAGCCCCTACCACATGTTTATTAGGGTAAGATTGGAAGAACACGTCAGAGTCCCAACCTTGAGCTCACAAAAATGAACAAATGCAAAACTCCCTAATTCTACAACACAGTGTTAGGCAATGCACAGCCGCCATGCAGGTGTCTGGCGGAAGCTGAGCTGAGGATTGGTTGCGGGGAAGTCAGCCTGCACGCATTCTGCTGCTTAACCCTCATTTTTGTTGGAGGTCCCCATTTTACAGTCTGGTTAGCCTGCATACAGCCCCTGTGCCAATCCTCAAGCCATAGAGGTAAGAAACACAGCCTCTGGACTCAGCCCCACCGTAAGCTGACGGCAATGCTTCTGAACATAGCCTTGAAATTGAGCAGTGGCATTTGCCTCGCTACGACAAAATACCTCACAGAAGCCACCAAGAAGAAGAATGGTATGCAGACACACAGCTCAGAGGGAATTGTCCCTCACGGTCAGGAAAATGTGGTGGCTGGAGGGGTTCAGCCTGGCGTAGGGGAGTGTGAGTTGTTGTCTCCTCACATCTTGGTAGATCTGAGAGCAGAGAATGAAACAGGAGGGAGAGGGCTGGAGAGATGGCTCAGAGGTTAAGAGCATTGCCTGCTCTTCCAAAGGTCCTGAGTTCAATTCCCAGTCAACCACATGGTGGCTCACAACCATCTGTAGTGGGGCCTGGTGCCCTCTTCTGGCCGGCGGTCGTATACACAGGCAGAATATTGTATACATAATAAATAAATAAATATTTTTAAAAAAAAGAAACAAGAGGGAGAACTGTGCTACCCCTCCCAGACTGGCCTTAGTCCCCCTCTTGCTAGTGACACCCATGGCCTGAAGATTCCACAGTCCCCCAAACAGTGCCACTACCTGGGAACCAACCGTTCAGACATAGAAACCTACGGCAGACTTTTTACACTCCAGACATAGCAACATAATAATAACCATCTTTGTAAACCCTGCCGAAAGGACACACGACGAGGATGGGGAAGCCTGTCTGCAAGCGGGTATGAAAATATTCTCTAAGCATGACTGGTTTGAGCCATGAACAATAACAACTTGTTGGGTATTTGCATTTCAGTCACAGGAGTATCCCTACCTACTTCCAACTTCTTCCTTGTGTGAACAGGGCACAGGAGTCTAGAAACCACACTCCCTGGAGGGTCAGCAGGGTTTTCCGCTGGGCACGCCCACTGAGAGCAGGCCCACACGTTGAGTTTCAGCATCCAGGGGGATCCGCTGCTGATCCGTATCAGAGATCAGCAGCCCTGGGCTTCAGCCAGCCTCAGTTTGCCTTCCTAAGACTGGCAGCTATGTTTCTTCCTCATGGATGCTCCCTGGAGGGCTATGAGTACTGTAGCTTTGATTTCCTGGGTTGGGTCCTTTCAATTTGAAACAGTTAAGATAAACCCCTGGTCTTAGGGTTTCTATTGCTGTGAAGGAACACCATGACCGTGGCAACTCTTATAAAGGAAAACATTTAATCGAGTTCAGAGGTTCAGTCCACTATCATCATGGCAGGGAGCATGGTGGCAGGCAGGCAGACTTGGTTATGGTTACATCTTGATCAGAAAACAACAGGAAATGATCTCAGTGTCGCAGTGAGGGGAACTTGAGCAAAGGCCGCCACCACAGAGACACACGTCTTCCAACAAGAAAGCCATAGTGCCACTCCCTTTGGGGGCCATTTTCTTTCAAAACATGACACCCCTGTTTTCAGAATAAGCTTCGTTAGTCTGCAGGAGCTGCCGTGAAGGCATCGGACTGGATGGCTAAATAGTTGGTTGGTATCAACAGTTATATAGAGGCAATGGAGGTCAATCAGATCAACACACCCCAGCCTCTTCTGAGGGCCTACAGGCAAGGACTTGCTCCATACCTCGACCTTCATTATAGATTAGCCATCCATGCTCACAGGGTATTTTCCCTGTGCTAATCCAAAATCTTAGAGTCATCTGTCAAACAGGCAAGTTCAGATGATTTGATTGCTTCAATAAATATCCAACTCTAAATCTCCAAATGAGATTACATTCCAGAGAACTAGAGTAAAAACTTGATTATGTCTTCTTTTAGAAGACTCAATACTCCAAATATAATGGTCAGTATAAGACAGATGTTGGAGCCAGTCGGTGATGACACACCTATAATCCCAGCACTCAGGAGGCAGAGGCAGGAGGACCTCTATGAGTTCGAGGTCAGCCTGGGCTACAGAGCAAGTTCCAGGACAGCCAGGGCTATACAGAGAAACTGTGTCTCAAAAAACAAAAGCAAACCAAGGAAGTCGGATGGTGTTCATTGTTGTATATCCACAAACACAAGGCTGCAGCTTCTTCATCGGCCCCCAGGAGGCTCTGCAAGCCACGCTCCTCTCCACTGAGCACTGTGGACTTCCTCATACTCAGCTGAAGCAGATAAATGTTGAGTCTCTCCATCCATTCAGCTACAAATGCCTTAAGATTCATTTAATTTTATATGATTGAGTGTTATGATTGCTTGTATGTGTTGCATCGTGTGCCTGGTGCACCTGGAGGCCTAAAAACAAAGTTGACTTGAATCCCCTGGAACTGGAGTTACAGAGAATTAGGAACCACTGTGGATGCTGCTTGGAACTGGAGCCTCATCCTGGCAAGAGCAGCCACTGCTCTTAACCACGGAGCCATTGCTCCAGCCCTAAGTCTGTCTTCTAAACGAAAAGATTAGACAGCCCCACCAAGTCCACCTTACAACAAATTTTTGTTTGGTTGTTTTTTTGTTTTTCAAGACAGGATTTCTCTGTGTAGCGTTGGAGCCTGTCCTGGTACTCATTCTCAAACTCACAGAGATCTACCTGCTGCTGCCTCCTGAGTGCTGGGAATAAAGGTGTGCACCACCACTACCCAACTAACAAATGTTCTTTAACAACTGTAAATATCCACACTTCAGACAATTTTCTTGTGGAAATCGTGATTTTTTTTAAGCAGTTATAAATTTTCACAATGTCTAATGTGTACAAATTTGAGAATGACTTTTTAAAAATAAAGTTCATAGTCAAAAATCATCAGTGTTAGTGTTCTGGAAATCAAGAGCCCCTAAAGGAACCAGAACCCCTAAAGGAACCAGAACCCCTGAAGGTGACCACAGGCTTTGACCCGTCACAAGCAGCGCAGTCAACTCTTCTTACTGCTGCTGCCTTTGAAAAACAAAGTAGATGCAGTGAAGGATATAGCTCGGCAGTTCAGAGCCCTTGCTGCTCTGGCAGAGCTCCCAAGGTTGGGTTCCAGCACCAGGTCAGGCAGCTCACAACTGCTTGTGACTCCTGCTCCAGGGGATCTGACTTCCTCCAGGGTTAAATCAGTTGGCGTCCGTTTCTGTTTCTCCCACTCTCATCAGAAGGGCCAGGTCCTCGGTGCCTTCCAAGGCTTCATCTGTCCTTTCCCTTCCTGGCAATAGACACACAGCATCTACTGCCCAGCCGCGTCTTTGGGGCGCTGACCCTCAGCTTTCCTGTCTTCGAGATGTTGATCTGCTCCCCGGTCTTCCTTTCATCCTTCTCCAAGATTGCCCACACTCTCACTACGTCTTCTGCTCTCTGTCCTCACTCAGCACCGCAGCATGGCTGTCACCGCTGCTGTGAAGAAGGCATAGCCTGACGACGGGCTGTCCGAAAGCGGGACAAGTGGCACAGAGGCAAGAGCTGCTCTTCGAGAGAGGCAGCTTACAATGAGCAACAGCGTTCCAGATTGGGGTCCTCCCTGTTTCTGCGGGGAGCTTTCTATTCTTAGCTGCTCCGTGTGGAAGCAGCTGCTGCCACTATCCCCACCTAGTGGCGACCAGGAAGAAACGGGGTAGTCTTTTGTGTTCAGCCTTAAGAAGCAGGATGGGACTCAGTTTTCTCATAGCCTTAATTACTCCCTGGAATAAAGTAAGGCATCTGAGAATCACCCAAACATTTTAACGGTGAGAAAATATGATTCTGTGAAGCTCCGAGTTTGTGGTTAACAATGTGTTTCCTGTAATGTTAGAATTCCATGAGAGATCATTCTCAAAGAGCATCACCGCTCACAAAGAGCTTAAAAAAGTAAGTATTCTCACACTGAGCCTTTCCATCCCATTCTCCTGAGAAGAGGTGGCCTTCACCTAAGTTCCTAATGCTGAAAATGAGATTTATGGCCCATAATATATATTATTCTCTCTCTCTCTCTCTCTCTCTCTCTCTCTCTCTCTCTCTCTCTCTCTCTCTCTCATGTTTACCAAGTATATTCTTGGCATTTCCTCCTTTCATTGCCTGTTTAAGAAGGCTTAGTTGGCTTGGGAATATGACTTAGTAGTAGAGAGATTGACAGGCACCAGGAAGGAGGAAACGCCGGGATGAGTGACAGTTGCACCCTGCTCTGTATTCTATGCTTCCCACGAGCTCTGTAAAAATGACTGATCCCTGAAGACAATCCCTCTGATGAAGGAGAACCTTCAAGACTGCTTCAATTAATTGCTCATAGTTACAGGAGGCTCCGTATTCAGGAATTGCAACTGATTAGGCTGAAAGTAATTTAGCCGAAGAAATTCAGCTCACTACACTGGGGTGAAAAGACACTCCACTGAAAGCCTAATTGAAGATGAATATTTAGCAAATGATTTTTTTCGATCATAGCGCTTCTTAAATAAATTGTTAAAAATATCTGAGTGCTGCTAAGAATTTGGGGCACAGACTCCTACCCACTCTTTACTTTGTGAACTTATATTCATTTATTTTGGCTTCTTTTTTCTTTGCAGCAACAAATATATGAACAAACTCGAGACCCTAAACACTGGTAATTGCGATACTCTGGGTAGTTCTCTGGGGATTATTTAGAGAGGGAAATAATTTTTCTACTTCAGTATATTACAGAGTTGAAGCAATTATAAAAATACATTAAAGAAATTGATAAAGATGTGAGACTAATGAAAAACAAGATGTTACAAACCCTAGCAGTGCACCGAAAGAATTGTCATTAGAAGAATAAATGAGTGTTATTTTAACTTAATTGCCCTGGGGCAAAGTGTACACTTTGTTAAACATTATTGATCCAATCACCTGTGGTCATGAGCGATAGGTGGAACGGGCTGGAGACTGAGCAGAAGACAGCAATTGGCTGGATCAGAAGTGTGAGGGGCTGCTGGACGGGCTGACATGGGAGCCGTCCTTCCCTGAGCTAATAGAGTTTGCTCAAACATTAACTAGCAAATGGAGTGTCTATAAACACAAAGAAACTGTCTCAGAACAAAGCCCCCCTTTCTGCCCCAGTGAAACAAAGACATCACGAAGGGAGGAATCCCTCACCCAGAGCTAGCCTTGGGTAATTTTCCTCCTTTCTAGATATCCTCTGCTTCCAGCGCTGGAACGAGAGGGTCCTGTTACTGAGTAAACACTAAACCAGGGTGAATGCAGTGGATTTGCTTCTGTTTTCCTGCAATAATGGACTGTAGCCAGGAATTATTAATGAAATAAATTCTTTCCGCCCCATATTGCTCTTGGCCAGGGAGTTTTCATCATAGCCACTGAGTGGAGTTAGAAGAGGTAACAGTTCCCCCTCTCTGTGTGCTGTGCTCCCACTGAGGTGTCCTTGGCACAGTTGTCTCTGCTCTTCCTTCTCCTCCTCTTCCTCACTTTCTCAGGGAAGTCAGACATGTTTATTTAATGTGGCTGCCCGCACAGTGCCGTTTGACAATTGTGTGATGCCCTCTGTTATTCCGTTATGGAGCGCGTGTGTGTGTAATTTGTCTTTCATTTATAACCAAGAGAGGGGACATGACTTTGGAAGAAAGCTTCGGGTGGGGGGGGACTGAAATATCTGGTCTGCATTCCAGAGTCCTCAGAACAGCACAACCATCGCTGTACTGGACAACAGTTTCTTATTTGTTGGGGACCAGCCTCAACAAAAATACCTCTTGCCAGGGTAGAGGCGTGGGGATTTAGAAAATATTAGAAAAGAGTGTGAAGATACAAATGAAAATAATAAAACGGAGAAACACAGGATAGCATCGGAAGGGAGGCGCACTGAAATGGGCCCACATTTGATTTCCAGCTGCTTAAAGTACCCCTGTCCCCAAAAGGTAGGAGTAAGACAAAAAACTGCATTAACACGGACAGACCAGTTGAAGGCCGCGGGCTAGTATCTGTAGTTAAACATTCTGTTGCTAGGGCAGAGCAAGTCACGCTCACACCCTAGACAAAAACATTCTGTAGGCAAACCGCTCCCTGGGTGGAATCCAAAGTTATCTCCTTAAGTAACTGGAACTTAGCTGGATCTTTTGTTTGAAGTAGAAATATATCTACTTCTCTATTCCTGAAATACCAGGTCTGGCTATTAGCCACACCTGTTGGCAATAACCCTGAGAGTGCAGAACTCTCTGTTCTAAATCTAGGTGGGACCTTTGTTTGAGGTAGAAGCACAGGAAACCTTGAAGGATTAGAGGAAAGTTCCAACTCTCTGACCTTTGGTCAACGTGGAAATGGGCTCACATCTTCGGGCCTTTACACTTAGTCTCAAGGGGTCATAGGGCACACAGGAGAATCTAATAGTGTTCAGGATAGGTGATGTCTCTCCATTTTTGCATAGCCACTAAGCTAACTTTGCAAAGGCTGACCAGAGATCTCTGTCTCCGCTCCATCTTGTGACTGCACATTTTCAAACATCAATGCAGCCTCCATTTGGACGTAGGCACTGAAAACCCCCGGTCCGGGTGCCCTGAACGACGACAGGAAAGAGGCTGAGGGTCTGCCTGGGAGCACAGCACTCTCTCTTGGTGTCTGTCTTTCATGTCACAAGTTTGGGGTGGTAGCAGAGGGATTGCTTATCTCTAACTGTTAGAAACCAATAATGTGCCACAGAGAGAGGGACCACCAATGTGAGGCACCACACACACACATCTATGCCAAACAGATGCAGCCATGTCTCAGGAATCACCTAACCCACTGGACAGTCAGATCCAAGGCTGTGTGTACTGAGGTAGGGCAGTGAGGGGACACAGCCAAACTCAGAAGCAAAGAGCAAAGTTTTACGTGTTTTCCAAGAGAAATCGGCTGGACTTCATGAATGACAAGGCAAATACACAGAGACATGAGGATAATTTAATAAATTTTTAACCAAGGGACACAGGACAAAAAAAAAGTTAAAAAAGATAAACAGGGCTTTCGATTCCTTTAGGGATGGCCATTTTTAAAATATGAGAACTGTTATGATCTGCTGGCCTGGTCTGTCACCTGGGTATACTATCTCTTTAAGGGACAAACCTCACCCTCTCCCAACCCCTGCCCTCTGCAGAGGGATGCAAATATCCTGTCTCCTCCAGTCTGTGCTCTCTTTTCTGTCTCCCTCCCCGAAGAGGTAATTCTCCTCTTCCTCTCTCACTCTCTCTCTGCAGATCAGAGAGCGGTCGCGAGCGCTCTTTCTGGGAGAGCCGACTCTCGCTTCCGCGCAAGCGAGAGCGCCTCGAGCCCTCCTCTCTCCCCCTCCCTCTCCATCTCTCTACCTCTATATCCCTTCCCTTCCATACCTCTCTCTCCTCATCCCCCTTTTCCCCTTCCCCCCTTTCCCTTTTCCCTTCATAACCCACTGAATAAACTATACCCAAACCTTCTCTCTGCATGGCGTGTCTATCCGTCTCTGTCTCTCACCCACTGCAGCTCCTCCTGGGACCCACTGACTCACCGAGGTCTCTCACCCACCACACAGCTCTCTGCCTGGGACCCGCTGCCCCTTGTGGCCTACAGGGACCTCCAAGAATGGCACCATTTTATTTTTAACATTACAAGAACATTTCATTAAAAATATTTGAATCTACAAGGCAGGCAAATTCTGAATTATACATGAATATTTCTAGCCCTCACTGATTCAACTCTGTCTTTCTTGAAAGTTGCATGTCCATGCCTCAGTGTTATGGGGTGTGGGTGTACAGACTGGAGGGCTCCCACAAGTGTCTAGAGCCATGATGACCCAGTTTCTCAGAAGTGGTTCGGGTCTTAGCTTGGAGACTTTGGCCTTAGCTTCCGTGGTTTGGGTCTGCCCAGCTCGGCTTGACTCTCAGGACTCAGCCATGGACACCCTCAAGCAGATTTGAAGATTTCATCCTTCTCCAAGGGTCTACTGATTTCCTCCAAAGTCCTGACCCATCAGTCCTTTTCTGGCTCTGTAGAGTAGAAAGAGCACGCCATGCACCTACCCCCACAGAAAAGCACTACAAATCAGTCCTTCTCACCCTTCGCCCATCCTAAAAGGATCCGTATCCATGTCCTCACCTTCTGCCCCCCACCATGTGTTTGCCTTTTGCCTGCTCAGGTTCAGTTCTCCAGAGTCTTCTCAAAGAAAAATGCTACATTTGCCAAGAGTATGTCCACCTCAGTCATGCTAAAATAGGGGTTGCTGCAGGCAGTTCTCCAGTTCCCACTCCAGTGTCCACCCCTCACGGTTATTACAGATCACCAGGAGAGGTGGCACACACTTTGCAGAAGAGAGAGAGGAAAAATGCTCACATACAGAGAGTGTCCAATGACACAAGCAGGTGCTTCCATTCCTTTATTGGAGCCTTGATCTGTGATGTTTAGATCCAAAAACAGGAGCGAAAGAAGTAATTGTCCTGATTAAACAAAGATGTGTATGTTACTAGAATGTAAATAATATGTATCCAAATAGAAGTCCGCAATCCTTCACATGCCCTACCTAGGGCATGAAGAAACATCACCTTAATGGTTATTTGCTGTGACCCGAATTGTGGTTTATTGGGCATTGTTTTCAGTTCGCAAGCTGACTGGCAGCAAGTGATGTTGGACTGGCGTGGGTACACAGTTGGGATTGCACATAACCAGGTAGGATGCTCAGCACATGAATTGTGGCATTTTCATGCTCATAGTTACGAGCTGAGATGGTACAAAGGAACAAGCTTCTCTCTAGAGATGAAACTGACTGACATCAAATAAAACAGGGGAACAAAGCAGGGGTACAAAACTTCCCAGTTCCCTTCTGCATGTGTGTCCTCTGTGTGTGCAGGTGTGTGGGGTGCACACATGGGGCCAGAGGACGACCTTGGTTTGCTCCCAGAAGCTGTCCACCTTGTTTCCCAGCTGGGGTCTCTCACTGTTCTGGAACACGCTGGATGGTTTGGGCTGGCTGGCCGGGGAAGGTCAGGATCTACCTGACTTTGCCATCCCGTGTATGATTGCAAGCAGGAACAGTCATGCCTACATTTTTATGTGGGTACTAGGTGTCAAACTCAAATCATTGTTCTTAGGCCCAAACCCTTTGTCATCCAAGCCACCTCCCTGTCCCACCCCAGCTCTCTTGTTTGGGTTTGTGGGTTGGATTATTTATTTAGCAACTTCTCAGCTAAGAAGCATGAACTCAGCTCCTCTGAGCCAAAGCTTGCGCTAAGCAAGGGCGAAAGCAAAGGGACTGAGCTGGAACTAGCTTTGGCACTGATCGACCCCAGTCTGCAGGCAGAGGTGAGCACAGGTGTATGGACAACTATCACACACCGCCACAGACACAACGGAAGCAACTTTTTCCCCTGATCCCTTTCTCATACCAACCCTGCTCTGTATTAGCATCCCTACTCCACACATCAGGAACCACTGGCCCAGGGGAGTAAGACACATGCCTAAAAGGAACACAGCTGGAATCTCAGCCAGCTCCCAGAACTCTGGGTCCCAGAACCTCACCTCCTCATCTGTCAAGGGCACACAGTGAGACTCGTCAGGTTATAAATATTCCCAAAGGAGAGCTGAACAATACTAAAAGGAGAAATCCACAGAATCTCCATGGCAAAGGCAGGGAGTGGCTGTGTGAGCAGAAATGCTGGCATCCAGTCGTAGACAATGAAGACGAAATAGAAGCGTTTCTGCCCCCAGAACCATGCTACATATACATACACTCTCTATAATTACCAGCTTACAGCTTGTGGGTCAAGGCGGAGTGTGTGGGCGAAGATTTACAGAAAGCTTTTCCCAGCTGATGTCTTGAGATGCGCATGATTCCTGAAATACAGCACAGGCCTGGGTTTCACAGGGTTGGGGTCGGGTACATTCATGCTTCGAGAAGAGGACTGGTGGGTTTCAGCTCCAAGGTCAACGTGAATACAACAGTCATTAACATTAACATGGTTCTAAATGCTAATAAGAGTCACTGAGATAGCCCTGATCTATGTCAGTTCCCAGCCAAGCTGAATCCTTCTGCCGCAGTGATGCCCCACCTGACTAGCCTATCTCAACCATGAATTTAATGTGGCTGCCTCTAAGGCTCAACATCTATAAGCTTTATTCATTATTATTAAACCCCAAAGCAAATTAGAATTGAAAAAAAAAGGCAGAAGAGATGCACCCTCCACCACGAATGGAGACAGTTAGGATGCAAAGCCAAGACTATGGCCATGCATGGACATCACATTCAAGAGCTTCAGAGAGACTTGGGGGCTGTGGTGGTCAGCTTTTGTCAGTTTGACACAAGCTAGGGTCACCTAGAAAGAGAACTTCGGTTGGAAACCTGTCTCCGTCATTCGGCTTGTGAGCAGTCTGTGATTCATTTTCTTGAATGATTATTGCTGTGTGAGGGTTTAGCCCATCGTGGCTGGTGTCACCCGGGACAGATGGTCCTGGGGTGTTGTTTACAAAAGCAGACTGAGCATGAGCCATGGACTGTACTGCAGCATGAGGTGCAAACAAATTTACAGCATCCTAAGTGCCTCTGCTTCAACTCCTGCCTCCAGATTCCTGCTTGTGTTCCTGCCCTGGATTCTTTCCACCGTGGCTGATGGTCCACACACAGAAGTCAAGTAAACCTTCTCCTCCCAAGTTGCTTTTGGTTGTGATGTTTTTGGTTTTTGGTGTTTTTTTTTTTATAACACAAAACAAAGTAGACAGGCGTCAATGTAAAGAAAATACGCTTATCACCCTCAGAAGGCAGGAAATAAGGCTCTAGAAGCTGTCTCCTCATGGGGGTGATCGCTCAAAGGCAGGAGAGGGAGATGGATGGTGGCTGTGGGTGGACAGCTAGAAACCCATCTGGTCATATTATAGCTCACTCTTTCCAATTGAGCTGTAATCGTGCGTGCGTGCGTGCGTGTGTGTGTGTGTGTGTGTGTGTGAAAGGGAGAGAGAGGGATACCAAATCAGCTTCAATAATAATTCCAGTGTCTCCATATTGGCTGTTTCTTGTGTTGGAAACATTCAAAAATTATTTCTTTTCATTATAGCTCATTTTGTAGCCAAATGAAGGATAACTAACATGAAGGATCTTTGAAAAGCCACGTAGAAATGGACCACTTCATAAGCTATATATAAATACATATTTATACATTCATTATTCATATTTGTTGTATGGTACATATTTACATCAACATAATTATTATATACTCCATTTATGTGTGTATAGGTAATAAAAAGAGTTTAACTGGAGTTGCCCTACACAGGGGATAACGCTCCTCCCAGAATCCATATGTTGCCAAATAAAAGACGTGGGATTCTTCCCCCTATGTTGTTGGTCAGCAGTGTCCCAGAGATAAGCCAAACTATATGCAAGTTATCACCGCTCTTAACTGTCCTCCTTAACCTGATTGTAAGACCCAGTGCTGAAGACACTACAGACACTGGTCACAGGCCATGGAGAAATCAACTTGCTACTGACCAGAAATCTTCCAGATGACCCTGATTCGATTCCCAGCACCCACATGGAGGCTCACAATTGTCTAAATCTCCAGTTTCAGGGGATCCAACATCCTCTTCTGGCTTCCATGCCCATTAGACACATACGTGGTTCACAGACATACATACAAGCAAAACAATCAAAAACAGGATGAAATTTATTTTTTTTAAATAAAATAATTAAATGGACACTCGTTTGGGAGGGTGAGACATCTGGGAGGAGTTAGGAAGAGAAGTAGGGGTGCATATGATCAAAGTATGTTGTTTGCAGGTATGAAATTCTCAAGAATAAATAAAATGCATTTTAAAACCGTCCTCTCCTTTATAATCTTTCATTGCATGATCTGGAATTTAGAACAGAGACGTGCATACCAGACCAGCAGGGCTTTGGACTTGCAGCATAACTTCTAGGGAAAGAGAATTAAGTGTTAACAAAGTCCAAAACATTCCATACTCTGCCCCGCAGTAAGAAAACGTGTGCTTCCACAGAAGAGAGAAAAGCCACACATACCTTTGCAGGCTGAGCCTAGTAATCAGACTAGTACCAGGTATACAGCAGGCGCTTAGTGATGGGGAAGGCTACAGACTGAGCCCTGCAGGCCACCGTGACAGTGTGGCTGGCAGTATATTGTAGAGGCTGAGACTCTTGTGTGAGGAAAGCTGAGGACATAGTTGGGAGAGAGATCCCATGGCTGGGAGAAGGTGGAACATGAATAGCAGGATGGGCACAAACCCACAGGAAGCACGGACAGAAAAACAGAGCAAAGTAGACTTCCAGCTATAAGCAGGAAACCGAAAGGGTGGTGACCGTCAGCCCTGGATCCAGTGCCGTCAGCCCTCACCTTCAGGCAGCCCTTGTCTCTTCCATGCTTGTCTGTACCCCAGACACAGAACTATACCAGCGATCTCCCTTCTGTTTTCTTTAGATATTACTATTTTTTTATTGTGGGGGGGGGCAAGGCAAGGTCAGAAAAGAACTCGATGGAATCTGTTCTCTCCTTCCACTGTGTGGGTTTCTAGGACTGAATCAGGTTGTAAGGCTTGTCCACAGAATTTTTTACAAAGTGACTCATCTCACTAACCCTCTTCCTTATCTTATGTGGGACCCCACAACCTCTACCCTCCTGAAGACGTCCCCTTCCTGAATCAAACGCTCTCTGTGTGTGTGTCTGTGTTCAGCCTGCGTACCTGCTAAGAAGTCCCACAAAGATTGTCCCACTTCCTGTTTCCATCAAATTGCTCAAAATCCTGTCATCAGCCCACCTGCCTCTTTGTCCCAAACTGCCGCTACATACGTGGACTCCTTGGGGCATGCCCAGAGCTGGCCCCTTCCCCAGGCTTCCTCCCTCCACCTGTGTGCACGGACAACAGCCCCAACCTCCTGGGCCTTCTCCAGTCCTCGCTTCGGTGCTGATGCTGGGCACCAGAGGCCACAACTCCACAGCGCCCATGTCTTGTCGTGTGCCCATCTCACCCAGACGTTCTGCCTGGAAGTGACTCAGCCGATCGTGTGAGCCATCTCCTGGAAAGAAGATCCCTCTGTGTTCTCAGGAAAGCCTGTCTCCAGGTAAGCTGAGGTGTGCACTCTGGAGCTGTGCAGGATAAAACATTGGTGATTATTTCTACTTTCAGTCGGCACACAGTTGAGCCTGTGTGGGGTTACGGTGGAGAGCGTCAGCACTCACACTCAATGAGTAAGCACTCACACTCAATGAGTAAGCACTCACACTCACTCAATGAGTAACAGTCGAGTGGCCAGCATTTCCAGCCTTCTTCTGCACACTTACCGTTTCTTTGACCGGGAGGTTTTGATGTCCTCTCTCCTAGTTCTTCATGACAAACTGCTGTCAGCTGCTGTCTCTTCATTGCACTGCAGACACCAGAACTCACTTCTTTCTGGCTACATTTTGGTGCTCAGCCCCTGCCCCCTCCACCACCATCCTCCTCCGCTTCCTTCCATCCTAGTTCATGCTGTTGATGTGATAAGACACAGACGAAAAGCAACTTGGGGAGCAAACGGTTTATGTGAATCATACTCCCCCAGTTATAAATATTCATTAGCCATATAAAACCTTCTCTCCCAACCCTCCTTCTTGTCCTATTTATAGTCCAAAATGCAAACATTTCCTGTTCAGTATCTTTTAAAACATAAATTTTATGCACATTTACAGAGAATCTGTGATGTTTTGGTACAGGTACTCATTATAAATGTCCAAATCCATCTACAAGAAACTATCTGTTCACATGTTTACCTTTCCCTGGTGGTGAGAACATTCTGATTCCTTTCTGTAGATTTCCTGAACTACTCCATGAGCATCGTGGAGTATCGATCTGTCTACAGTTGTTATTTTCCTGCAGGACAAAGGTGAGTCAATCTCAAAACAAAATGGGACAATTGCAGATGTTAGTCAGCTAGACCAGGCTCATGGCAGACTTTCCCACATAAAAGTGTCATCGGTATTTGCTCAGTGAAGACGATGGATGCGTGAATTCATATTTTTCTACTGGGATTACTTATTGAAACTGGAAGAATCAGTCCCATGATACAGTGAAGAAATATTTTTGGTGCAAAAAAAAAGTGTTAAGTACTTGGTGGTTAGATACAGAAACGATGATCGTAAAAAGGGAGCGCTGTCCTGGGGGTCCTGGGTGCTGGGTTGACAGAAAGGGTGAGAGGGAGGGGCGTGAGCCTCCCGTATTCATGGGTCAGACAGTGACAGGTGATCTAGCTAGCTTTTAGATCAAACCCTTAAAAGGTGAAAAGGTCAAGAGGAACATGGACTCCCTAAGATTCGTCGTAGCTCTTACGAGACTCAATGAAAGTGAGAAAGACTTCATTATAAAGTGCAATTTGAGTGGCCGCGGCCTGCAAATGTTAATTCAGGTCACTCCTATGAATATGACCCTCTGCGGAAGTGGTTACATGAGATGCTATTAGTTACCAAACCAAGGCATTTATAAACCAAGGCATTTGCCAAGTGTATTGGTGGGGACTCCAGATGAACGGGCTGCAGCAAAGAAGAGAAACTGCCATAGGCTTCGGAGGCTCTCTGACAATAGCCTTAGTGATCTATTGGGAGACCCCCATACTCTGAGTACATATGAATGCATGTTTAAGGTGTTGAGAGTCCCAGAAAGTTAGATCACACACAGGAGTGGAAAATGAATATTTTTCCATGTTATGAAATAGCCAGAGATAATCTGCACTGGCCCGCAGACTGTTAAATGCCAATACTCATGACATTTAGTCTCTTGGCCTTAGAGAATCTTCAACACAGGAGTGACTTCTGTCTGTTTGTCTATCTACTATCTATCTATCTATCTATCCATTTATCTATCATCTATCTTTATCATATATCTATTATCTAGCTATCATATATATATGTCTATCATCTATCTGTCTATCATCTATCTATCATCTATTTATCTATCATCTATCTATCTATCATCTATCTATATCTATCTATTTACCTATCTGTCTATCTATCATCTATATCTGTCATCTATCTATCATCCATCTATCTATCTATCTATTTATCTGTCTGTCTGTCTGTCTGCTGTCTGTCTGTCTGTCTGTAAGCTCAGCTACACTCCCCTCCCACTGGAGCTGTACCATGTTTTCAGGGATGTAAGTGGTTTGCCGCAGTGGAACTTCCCCAAAAGACGCACAAGTGGGAGCTCTGGGGATGCCTTGGGGGTTGGGGGTCCAAAGAACACACTTTGAGGAAACATGGTGTCTGCCTGGCGGCTCATTGTTCTTCCTTGTAGTCTTAACCGTTTCTACCATTGGCTTAATTGTAGTTAATGCTGCAGATGGCTCCATTAGGTGTTCGGGTGCTTCCCTCTAGTGGTTGCATGTGTGTACAACAGGGCAAAGGAAGGACCTGCTTTACCTGTTTGGTTTTGTCCCCAAGTGAATGTAACATGGATATATAGTTTCATGTCTAGAAAAAAAAAATTAGGACAAACTGTAGAATTAAAAGTAATTTCATGCAAATTGCAAACTGTGCCCATACAGGTGATTTTCTTAGCTTTCTCTGAAGAAAAGAGCGCTGGACCTCTGTCACAGCCACAGGGTAACAACAAAAATAATCGCCCGACCCTCTCACTCAACAAAACAAGCCACCAGCATGCCTTAAAACGGTTAGGGTGCAAACCCTAAAGAGAGCTAGAAGTCTCACTGATATCCTCTTCCTCTACACCCTCCTGTCCTGTGCTCTGAGCTCAAGTTCTGAGTATTTTAATCAAATATGTACCATCAAGCACAGCACAGTACATACATTAAAATTAAATTTAAAATGTATTAAAATGTGATGGTATTCCTGTTGTGAAATAGCATTTTAACTAGGCAAAGCTGTTACATTTGTTTATGCTGCAGAAAATTACTTTAACTGTATAAAGGTGTGTGACTTTTGTTTACACTACATTTGTTTAATGATGTAAGGATGTGTTACATTTGTTTATGCTTTGCTTAGTAATGTAAAGATGTGTTACATTTGTTTATGCTGCTGAACATTACTTTAACTGTGTAAAGGTGTGTGACTTTTGTTTATACTACATTTGTTTAATGATGTAAGGATGTGTTACATTTGTTTATGCTTTGCTTAGTAAAGATGTGTTACATTTGTTTATGCTGCTGAACATTACTTTAACTGTGTAAAGGTGTGTGACTTTTGTTTATACTACATTTGTTTAATGATGTAAAGATGTGTTACTTTTGTTTATGCTGCATTTGTTTAATGATGTAAAGATTGTTTCACTTTGCCTGCCTAAGGCACCTGATCGGTCTAGCAAAGAGTTGAATGGTCAGTAGCAAGGCAGAGAAAGGATAGGCAGGGCGAGAAGGCAGAAAGAATACATAGGAGAAATCTAGACTCAAGAAGAAGGAAGGACAATAGAAGGAGGAGGAGGGATTGAGGGAGACACCTGGGCCAGGGGCCAGCAGCCAGGCAGCTGCCAGCCAACAGACCCGAGAAGCAGTGGAAGAGATATACAGAAGGAAAAGAGAAGAGTAAAAGCCCAGGGCAAAATGTAGATAAAGAGAAACGAGTTAATTTAAGTTATAAGAGCTAGCCAGTAAGATCTAAGTAAGCTAAAGCCAGCATTCAAAACGAGTAAGTCTCTGTGTCGTGGTTTGGGAGCTGGTTGGTGCCCAAAAGAAAAATCCTGGTACAGTATCCCAAGTAATTTTCTGAAAAAATCTGGAGATTCAGTCCTCTGTTGATCCTATCTCAGTCTTTAAATACTGAAAATGCTTTGCCTTCCTCTCCTCCCGGCTCCTTCTTTCCTTCCCTTTTTCTTTGTTTGAGCATCATAGTGGGACAGTAAAGTGTCTTTAGTCCCATGGTTTGAATGCTGCCCATAGCTTGAGATACTTTGTTGAATATCATGGGGCCTTTTGGAAGATGTGAGAGACAGAAGTAAGTCACTAGGGCCTGATCTTCACAGGCCATACGCCATGGGTGTAGGCAGAGTTTCTGCTTGCTGGCCTGTGCTGTGTGAGCACCAGCCCCCTCACACAGGTCTCCCCGCCACACCTGTAGCATGAAGAACTGAAGCCTCTCTTCGACCAGAAGCCAAAATCAACTATTCCACTCTTAAATAGCTTCTGTCCTGTATTTTGTCGCCATGGTGACAGCTAACTAGTACAGTCACCATGGGGACAGCTAACTAGTACAGTTGCCATGGGGACAGCTAACTAGTGCAGTCGCCATGGTGACAGCTAACCAGCACAGAAAATTAATATCAGAAAAGTGAGGTTGTTGCAAAAATAAGCCTGCCTGTGAGATAACTAGACCTTTGAAAATTTTCAGGAGGAACTTGGGAGAGGCTGGAGCTGTGGGCTACAGGTGTCCTGGGATAAACTGGGCCCCACTTAATGGGGATGCTGCTGGGAGGCCGGACTCAGACTGCCTGGAGAAAGGTGGACCAACAAGGACAGCACTCATGAGGTTCAGGTGGGAACAGAACCTTCTGGGAGACTGGACTATGGACCATGTCATGTCACATTTGTGCAAAGAACCCTGTGTCCTTGGGCTGAGTGAATATGAACTCAAAAGTAATAAATTAATTGATTTATACATTTTTATATAGGACTTTATACAGGAATTTTGATACAGCATAGGACGTAGGCTACAACATTGCTCCTTCTTGTTTCTTTAAGCCAGACTGACACTGAGATTCAGCACCAAAGATCAGAACAGGATCTGAAAAGCGTGCGGTTTGGCAAAGCAAGGAGAGTGAGCTAATGTGGGCAGAGAAAGTGCAGGTCAAAGGGCTTTAACTGACGGAGATTGGCACCACTAAACTGAAGGCGGACAAGTGCCCAGAGGCCAGCGCAGCCATGGTCCGAGGGGACCAGCTACATCTCACAATGGCAGCTGAAGCTGGCATGTTCTCTGTGTGGTGCTGGCTTTTCAGACATGCTGAATACAGTAACAGAATCACAGAGGTCAGAAAAACAAGTCACAGTTCCAGGCAGTACTCAGCAGAAGTGGGGTCCCTCTCTCAGGGGTCAGCACATTCATGAAGCTTCGCACACACAATCTAGGTTGCCACGGAGACCTACAGATGCTACAGAAGTGAAATATTTGCCAGGGTAAGCTGCAGATGCCGTGTGGATCTAGGCCAAGGCATGAAGCAAGCGCCCTACAGAAGCAGGGCTACTCAGGCCCACTAGGGATCACAATGTGATAGCATGAGCCACAGACACCGGCCTGGGCTACAAGATTTGATACCTCCATTTCTACCCTTTGAGAGTGATATCAGGTTAGTACTTTAGACTGGAATATTATTTTGCATACCTACACATTACCTTGAGACTGAGAAATGACTTTGAACTTTGGAGATTGAAGAAATTAGAGTTGTTAATATGAAGGGACTAGTTGAACTTCCCACTGTTAGACAACCAGAAGCCTTTAGCTACAAGGGACAGAAGATTATGACTTGAATCTGAAAGGTGCCTTCTACCAGCTCCTATTTTGAATATTCAATCCCCAGCTTCCAGTGTCGTTTTGAAGGTCATGCAACCTTTGAGTGGTGACCCCTTTAGGACGGGCAGAAGTAGTCACTAGAGCCTTTGAGGGTTCTTGTCTCTTCTGGTGCAGACCAGTTCTCTGCTCCTGCTGGGCCACCCATCAGCACAGAATGGAGCCACCATGCCCTGCCTACCATGATCAATATAAATCCCTCTGAAACCAAGAGCCTAGATGCAGGTTACATTCTCTGCTTGTACACACTGAGAAGGAACACACCTCGTCATGTTCCCGCCACCACGGCTGCCCTGCCAAGGTGGAATGAGAGCTCTTTGAAGCTGTCCCCAGAACAAACCTGCCACAGCACCACAAAAACAACAGCCAGCACAAGTGTTGCTACAAACGTCCTTCTTTCTCTTCACACACTGGCTTCCAGGCACCCTCCGCTCTGTGCCTGGACAGATTCCATGTCTTTCACCATCATGCTATTATCTCTTAGGCACATCTAAGTGCTGGAAGCTGTGCATCCCAGAGCTGAAGACCTCCAGGTTTCAGAAGATGAAGGAAAGTTACTGCTGCCTCTTGATAAGGAATGCCAGAAATAGAAATATGATAGAGTGGATTGAACCTTAAACCTTGGACACAAAACCCAAACATCTATTTGTTATGTGATTTCAAGATGTTTAGTGTCTGTGTCAAACTCACATTTCAGTATGGTTAGCATATGCCTGGGACTGCTCAGCAGCAGAACACTCCGTCAACACGAGGGAGAACCTGGATTGGACCCACAGCAGCCCCATCACGGCTTTGTTGCCTCTCACCCTGCTTGTCTCAGATTTGGCCCCAGAGTCACTGTCCCTCTGGCTGGAACACACACTTTCTCAGAAGGAATGGGGGATCCGCGTGCAGCTTGTCAATCATCATGACAAGAGTTACACATTTTGAGATTTCTTGTAAATCTTACCCTGTCCTAAGTGCCAGATGTCTGTGACTTCCACTGTGTACACAAACACTCACACACACGTACATGCATGTGCACACACAAACACTCACACGCGTACATGCATGTGCACACACATACACTCACACTGTATAATTAATTAGTAAAGAGCATATGAAGACACAGCAGCACCTGGGATGAGGTAAGATGAAACCCCAAAGGTGCCACCAGGTCCCTGTTCGCCCAGGCGATAAGGATTTCATACTCTTCATGAACACATTGACTTCTGCAGGTCTCCACTCCAACCCCTGATGGCAACCTTCTGCGACTGGCCAAGGGAATTCCTTGCTTGGTGCTACATTGTTTTAGAAATGCTTTGTTTATTTTTGTCGTGACATTTGGAAGAGGGTCTGGAAGTGCTTTTAATGTCATGGCTCCTACTCGGGAAGAAATAAACTACTTCTCTTTAATTTCCAAGAGTCCCACTGAACATATTGTGCAATAACTTATTGGAAATGAGAAGCTAATGCAGAGGGGCGTTCTTTCCCACCCTCCCGACTGTGCTGTTCACACGGAGTGTGTCTGCTCCTCCATTGGTGGTCTGGGCCCCAACACACACTCCCTCCCTAGAGAGAGTTCGCGGGAAGACTTGGGGGATTCCTCTTATCTGGGGAAAACACTGTGGAGGGGCATGTTGCGGGTGAGCTCAGGCATTGCAGGCCTGTCCACCTTCCATGTCCTGGTCCTACACTACAGGGTGGCCAATACGGCCAATCCCTAGTCACCAGACCCTTTCCTGGATGGCTTTTCCTCATCCAGCTCCCATTTGTTGTTTTCCTGTTACTGTTACGTGGTGCCAAAATCCTGGTTGTCTTTCTCTTATATTAAATTAAATGCCAAGCAACCTTTGACCTCCACTCTGGAGTCCTTGCCACATCTGACCCATTATAAGGTGAGCTATTAGACTCACCACAGGTGAGTCTTCTGTGACGATGGAGATATCTGTTTGGAACCCAGAGGTTGCTTCACCTCTCCCAATTCTTTCCCTCATTAATCCCTCCCTTTCCCCACCCCTTCCTTACCCTAGGTGCCTAAAGAGAACACTCACTCTTAGATGGCTTACTTTTCTGACACCTGAATTCTTGACTGAAGAAACAGGGGAGGAAGAAAGGACACATTTGAACTTATGTCTGAAAGAGTACAGTTCATCACAGAGGTGTGGACAAATTCATGGAAGATAGAGTGTGTAGCTACAGAGCCTCAATTCTGAGCAAAGAAGAGGTTCAGGCCAGAATCGGCATAGCACCAACCCCAGTGACCTACTTCCTGCCATGCAACTCCACTGTGAGGGTCTCACAAATCCCCCAGATTGCATGACCAGCTGAGAACCAAGTGTTTGGCACAGGAGGCTGGGTGGGAATAGCTTACATCCAAACCATAAACCCTCTTCAAATTTTACTTTCAGATGTTTCGCTAACATAAAACCAGACAGTTGACTTCTTCTTCACCTCCTGGTTAATTGTTCAAATACGATATTAAATAGGTATGGATAAAGTGGGCATACTTTTCTTTGCTCTGATTTTTGTGGAAATGTTTTAGTTGGTTTTGTTTTGTGCTTTCTTCCCATTTAGCCCAATGTTAACTGTAGGTTTGTTATATACTGCCTTTATTATGTTGAAACCTAAAATTCAAGCTGATAGAGGAAATTGGTGGGAACACCTCAAAGGCAAGTACCTGACATGAGTCCAGTATCTCAGGAAAGTACACATCAGTTGAAAACTGAGACTTTATAAAATTAAAAGACTTCTTTGTGGCAATGAAAGCAGCATTTCTAGAGAATGAACAGTCTAGGAGAAATGAACAGAATAGGAGAAATCTTTGCTAGGTATATACCTGATGGAGGTTTGTTCTCTAGACTATGTAGGAACTCTGGTATCCAGATCCCTCATAGTTAAAGACTCCAGAGTCAGGATACAATATAAGAACTCAAACAAGACCGATGGATATGTGCTAATAAACCAAGCAATCAAATAAATAAATGTGCTAATGAAATGAGCAGGAGGTTCTCAATGATGAAACAGTCACAGCCAATAAACATGCAGAACAATATTCTACATCACTGGCCACCAGGGAAATTCAAATAAAAGTCACAATGAGACCCCATTTCACCCTGGTCAAAAAAGCCAGGTAACAAGTGCTGGCGGGGATGTGGACAAATGGAAACTCAGCACTGGGGATGTAAACTAGACTGGAAACTATGAAAATCAGCGTGAGGGTCACTTTAGAGAAAGCTAAAAATGGGTCCTCTTATGACCGGCCTGGGAGTTTCCCTAAAACACCCCTCTTCAAACCCTGCATTTTTTGTTGAAGTTTATTCTCTAAAAATAGTGATAATACGTAGACACGAGAAGATCCCCTGGAGAGGCGTGAAATGTCCAGACTGGATCATTACTGCCCTGACGTTATTTACAGCGCAGGCCAGGAATGCGGCTCACCTCATTTTTCAAGGTTACAGTTGAACAGAGACATCTCAGGGGTGGGAGTCGGCAGACAAATCACGCAGGCGACGGGGCAGAAGGCACAGTGGTTTTATTTGGCAATCAACCTTAGCAGCAACACCATGGAAATCGCTAGCCATTCCTCTGAGTCAATGCCCTTCCCTACCGACCAGACCACTTCTGCTTTCTAATTACTGTTTTATAAAACAAAATAAACTTCCAAGTCCATCTCACTTGAACCCCAAAACAAAAGATACAGAGGATGGAGAGTTAAGCAATATTAGATTTGTGATACGGATTCGAATTGTTTCCTGTGTTGTGGCAAGGTCACCTTCACACTGTTAAGGTGGATGGGGAAATAGATGTCTCCTCTTCCATTTCCTCTTTAGTGAAGCGAAGCTTCCAGTGGGAGCAACTAATGACACACAAGACCTAACACACAGGAAGCAGACGCCACGAGAGACGCATGTGCCGCTCTGTGAAGTGCAGTTCTCTGTGAGGAACCCCCTGAGGCACAGTCATCATGGGAGCATGTATGTGCCCTGTGTGACGCCAGACGCTATGAACTCTGCTTAAACCTTAACTGTTACAGAGCAAATAAGGCAGATCTTCCTGCAGGGCTGCACGGCAAGAACTGCAGCTGCAGCAGCAGCAGCATGCAATGGGACTGGACACCGGCGCAACGCATTCATTCCTCTGCTACAGATGCGGCCTCTACCTGAGGGGTTTGGTGGGTGTGACCGCAGTTTTGCATTTTGGGTTCTCGGTGCTCATCAGGTGGTGTCTGCAATAACGTTTTACAAAGCAGCTGAGAGATATTACAAGATACACATGTGATCCAAAATGAGGAAATGCCCTCCTCCCATGAAAAAGACTTCGATAAAGTTTTAGAAACAATATCACACTTGACCTAAACCAGGAAAACTTCAATAGTCAGCTCTTATCTATCTAATTATTTGATGTTTAAACATTTTAAATTAAGTTTATTTTAAAATGGTCAAAGTTGAACCTCTAAGTATTTTTGTCTATGACTAGTTCAAGACACCTAGATTTAAAAAACAAACAAACAAGCAAAATTTTTCCCTAGTATTAACTGGAAAAAAGAAGAGTCTATTTAATGTGAAAAGAAAGACAAATCCTGAGACTTTGCAGGAATGTTTCAGTGACTACAGATACGAACGAACCCTCTTCTCACTGTGAAGTCCAAAAGTCCTTTTCTGAAGAAATCTTCCTGCTTTCTGAACTGTGTGTTTCCCAAGATGAGAAGCAAGGGCATTGGCCATGTTGACACAGACTGCAGAGCACCGCCTTCCGGGTCCTGTCTTTACGACTACGGACTGCATTTCTCGTAACCCACATGATAAGTTCTGATAGTGGTTGTCCATTAAATCTCCTGTTTTGGACCAGTTTCAGTGAACCAAACTAAACGGCTCCCAGGGAAAGTTTGGGCGATGATTTCCCGGTCTTTTGATATTTCCAGCTGTTCATTTTTCCTGTGGAGGTCCAGGAGAAAGGAGGGAAGGGGTCGCAGTCCAGGAAGTGGGGGTCACAGCAGTTTTAGGGCCCCAAAGAAGGTGCCATCTCCATCTCTGGAGATCTGTGCGTTCTCTCGAGGTATCGCGAGCTGAATCTCGTCTCCTTCTTCCAATCTCGCTATGCCTAGGAGAAATGGAGTTGACAAGAGTTCTCAGTAGCGCCACTTAGCTGGGCACATTCAAGGAAGCTATCGTATAACGTCAACAGAGCATTCACGCTTCCCCCACAATGGGCCTCTAATTTGCTCATAATTCTGTTATGAGCAAATTAAGTAAAGTGAGGAAATTAAGAGAAGAAACAACAGATTCCAGAAAATGTGTGTCCACTGTGCGCAGACAGGGATTCCGGTGGCAAATGTCAAGGTCACGCAGGTCAAACCTTGTTCTTCAAGAGACTATTATATCATCACGGGTGGTGGTGGCGGCTTAATTTTGCTACTAAAGGAAACGTTTAATAATATTAAAAATATGAAATTAAGCATATGTACATGTGTGATATTGATAGATAAATAGATGATAGCCAGATAGACAGACAGACAGTCCTTTTGTAGCTTGAAAGAAGCCTAGCATTATGGGAGCCCCTTTTTTATTAATTTTTATTAGTTATTATCGAGTGAGAATGTATATGTATGGACACAGGTCACAGCACGCATATAAAGGTCAGAGGGCAATTTTGTGGAGCTGGTTTCTCCCTTTCCACCTTTCCACAGGTTCTGGGATCAAACTCAGGTCACCATGCTCGCATGGCAAGGGACTGAGCCATCCCACTCCTGATTAACTGCTACACACTGAGTTAAAATTCAGCCCAGGTCACAGAGTGAGACTCCGTCTCAAAAAGCCAAAAATAAACAAACAGCTAGAAAGTGAAACCCTTATTTAATTTCAATCTATACTGTTTAATAGTTTTTCTCTGAATCCAGGTTTCTGCTTTGACATCCTTGAAGTTCCTTCCCACCGTCTATACTTACGATTTCCTTAAGTGACCATGGTCATCTTTATGATCAAAAGAAAGTAATAAACTCCTTGATGATAGAGATGCCTGTCTATGCCTAGTTTATAACAATGTATTCTGTGACTTGGAAGTGTGAAATCCTGCTCAGGAACCTCAATCTGTCTATCAGGTGACCAACACCAACAAGGCTCCACAGACATGCTGCACTCGGTGCTTATGTGTTTCAAAACTGGCAAAGCATGAACAGATTAGTTACCTTATGAGTGTACAAGGTGGGAAAAGAGATCAGAGCATGTGTGTGGCACAGATTTGTGGTTGCCCTGGATACTGGGCATGATATACTACTGTGGCCAGGGCTTCGGCAAACACTGCAAGCTCTAGAAATGGATGTAAATGGGCTATAGGCTCCTGTCTCAAATCCCAACCCTGAGTTATTGGCTACCTTAGTTCTTCTAGGCTGTAGAAATCAGCTGTGACATTCTTCCCTATGAGGAGCCTATTCAACTCATCAACATTTCAATTACTCATCCTTGTTTATACAAGGATTCCTCCATACCATGCTGGGTTTCTCAAACTCACCACTTGAGGTTGGGCAGGTTCATGTGGGGTCATATGACAAACTCAGCATTAAATTAACAAGCCTGAAACTTTTTAGAGCTGGTTCTCATGCACAGCGCTGACCTGCTGATGCTGATATGTATCTTCAAGATCAAAAGCGTTACTCTTCAAAAAGTAAGGGGCCTGGGGAGTTCATCGGAATTCACCCACAGGAAGGAGCTGTGAGGAAATTAAACAATTTGGAATGTTTGGGGAGTGTTAACTGAAACATTTTATAGCAAGTGGGAGCAACAGAGTGAAGAGGCTTTTTTATTCATAAATATTTTTGCAATATCAAAATGCTGGTCAGCACTGGGCACAGACGCCTATGAAAATGAGGGACTTCCAACACGACAGACTTCCTCCTGACCACTGACATCACTGGAGGCTACAGATCTGGTATGGCACTGCCTCTGGGATGGAGCTGTGTTCTCTTCTGCTTCCAGCTGATTTATTGCGCGTTTGTTTGTAAAGGCCTTTGAAATACTTTAGAGGTATTTCACAATCCTGGGTTTAGTCCGAGACTAAAGACATTCTTTGGGTTCTGAATAGGTTTGTCAAGGCCAGTAGAGAGAAATACACGTGCATAAGGGGAAAACAGTTTTCTAAAACCAGCGTCAATGAATCTGAAAGAAAATGAAGAAAATGCTGGCAATTCCAGTGTGGACTGGCTGGAACTGATAGAGTCTACCTTCCTATGAGCCCCTGAGCTCGATGCAAGGCTGCTGCTGCAATTTTGCATTCACAACTAGCCATGCACCCAAGGCCACCTGTTTAACCATGAGAACGAACCCAGCCATTCTGCAATGCACCCTTCCTTGCACTCAGGACTGACCAGCGTCATTATTTCCTCCACAGGCTACACCGTGGGGCCAGACGCTGCTGCCGCTGGGGGCTGAGGCACTTGGGAGCAGCTGTGCTACTTCTGCAGCTGGGGTTTTCCTGAGATGAGAAGGTTGCGATTGTTAGGAAGCCTGACTGACAGGTGGTGACGCAGCCAGAGAACTGAGCAGAGGTGACTCTGGCCTTTATCTCTGACAGTGTGTGGACATTGTTTCTGTTGCTGGTCTTATAAACAATGGAAGAAAAGCCACCTTAGAATCGTCCCTCTGCAGCTGTGGTGACCTGCACAGGACCAGAATAAGATTGGAACCCTTACCTTTGCTGCATGAACTAGGCAGGGGCTCGTGAAGCTGATGGGGGGGTTCCCCTCTGTATGCTGTGAATATGTTTTATTGCCATTGGTTAATAAAGAAGCTGGTTTTTGGCCAGTGGCTTAATAGAGATCCAGATAGAGATGTAGAGAGAGAGAGGGAGTAGGTGGAGTTGAGGAGACGCCACGTAGCTGCCGATGGAGACAGACGCCCTGGAAATTTACTGGACCATAAGTCTCATGGTAAAATATAAAATAATAGGAATAGGTTAATTTTAGATATAAGAGTTAGTTAATAAGAAGCCTGAGCTAATAAGCCAAGCAGTGTTTAAATTAATATAATTTCTGTGTGATTATTTCAGGTCTGGGCAGCCGGGGAACAACCAGCCTCCACTGACATGAAGCCACACCTCTCCCAGAGAGACCATTGACAGCTAATGGCTTCTGGAGAAGGGACATCATTTTCTTCAGTGGTGTAACTTCTACAAAGCTGCCCAGGATCCTGACCTCCCTACCACACTCATAACACAACTGTGATTAATTAAGCTCAGTGGGGCTAACCCAGAAGGAGACAGGAAAGCAAGAGAGGGCTTGTTTAGGAGAAGAAGGGGCACCATCGAAGGGGAAGGTGGTTAAGGAATTGCAACAGTAATAAAAAGGACTAAAATCATTACAGAGATGCATGAATTCTCACACAAGAGAAGAAAAATAAGAATTGCTTGAACGTAAAACTCTGTGACATTCATTTTTAATTTTTTAAAAACACATTTATTTCACTTAATTACTTCTTATGTGTATTGGTATTTTCCCTGTGTGAATATATGTGTACTATGCATGGACAATGCCCAAGGAGACCAGAAGAGGGTGTCAGGATCCCTAGGACTGGAATTCCAGGCAGTTGTGAGCTGCCTTATGGGTGCTGAGAATCGAGCCAGGGTCCTCTGGAAAAGTAGCAAATGTTCTTCTCTGCTGAGTTCTCTCTTCAGCCCCAATTCCTTCTTAATTTTTATAAAAAACGGTTTGACCATAGTAATGATATTTTCTCAATTAACACAGACTATCGTAAAATAAACACCACAGTCTACAACAGAAGGTCTTTCCATTAAGATCACAAAGCACCACTATTTGGGGTATCACTGTCTACCTTATTCTGCTAAGTAAGTCTTAGGACAGCTACATACCAGCTGAGTAGCAGGAATTGTTGGGTAGTGTTCTTGGCATATTCTGAATACATCGGAAGAGGGTCACCAGGCTCAGCTCGTCCCCAAAGACGTGCACCTTTTTCCTCTGGATGAGGTGTCCCATGGCAAAGATGGTGTCTGTGTATAGAACCTGAGAAACAAGCCAGGACGTCATCCGACGTGCAAGATGGTGAAAATGCAGGACCAGGAAGGCCGAGGGAAGGACTGGCCCTACCTGGCTGTAGATGAAGAAGTAACCGGTTTGCCTCACCACGATCTTGTTCTCTCTCTCCTCCAGGGCGCTTCCTCTTTTAAAGCTGAGAAGCCATGGAACAAATGTATAAGATCCTGAAGTAGAGAGAATTACCCGTAAGAAAGTAAGCTGAGCCGGGCAGGGGTGGCGCACGCCTTTCATCCCAGCATCTCTGTGAGTTCAAGGCCAGCCTGGTCTACAGAGTGGGTTCCAGGACAGGCTCTAAAGCTACAGAGAAACTCTGTCTCAAAAAACTAAAATGAACAAACAAAAAGAAAGCAAATTGAGAAAAGCAGTTTTCCCTTCCACCAAATTTGAAACAGCACAAACAAAACAAAACAAAGGAAGAAGGAAAAGGACTATTCTCCCTTGGGCTGTCATGGGCAACCGCGGATGCGGATGCAGGTGCCTAAGAGACCTCACTCCACAGGAATGTCTGGCCTTCCATTCCTTGTTTTGTATACTGGCTATTTCCTTATAAAGCCCGGTTTGGGGGGGGGGTCAGGAGGAGAGAATGGACGGTCCTCTGCACAGCACACGGAGAGGAGCGTCCTCTTCCATCTTCCAAGCTGTAAAGAATGTAATAAAATGTGTCTGGAGGAAGTAACTCTACCCCTGACCTGGCAGTAGAACACAACTAGGAAAGACAGGCATCCACTGAGATGTACCCCGTTCTGGGAAGGTCCCCAGAGCCCAACAACATGCTGAAGAGAGTTCTGTTCAGTCCAGGGAAATCTCCTTAATCCTATCCAGAGTGACAGGAAGACCGTGTGCTCACGGCTGTCCTGAAGGTAGACAGGAAAGTTAGAGCAGCCGGCAAGCAAACCAAGCCACTGGGCCAGACTGGAGCAGGGTGCTTCCTAGATCTCACACCCAGGGAGGGAGCTCCAGCACCATTTCCTAGGAAAAGCTTACTCATGCAGGAGTGTGCACAGCTGAGCAGGCAGACAGAGGCATTAGGCTGGACCTCCACGCTAGATAAGAAGAGATAGTAAGTCAATGAAGGGAAGCGACGGGCAGAATCAGGGGCACGGCATAGTGAGGACAGAATAGTAAGCAATGCCGTGCTGTGAGCCTAAACATGCCAGGACATTCTTGTACAGTGGGAAATAGTGAGTCAGTCTTAAAACCTCACCTCTGTGAGAAAAACAAAAACAAACAAACAAAAAAAAACAGTGGGTGGGGGGGAGTCAAGAAGTTAAAAAACCAAAACATCAGTACTAAAACAAGGCAGATGCCCTTGTGAACTCAGGTCATCTTGAATATGATTAACAAGCACTGATTCAGCTCCTCAAGCCAGCATCACTATAGACAGATGGGGTGGAGAAAAGATGCGGGGCAGCTGGGGAATATGGGCAGGGAGGTGAGGGTGCTGGAGGTGAGCAGAGAGGTACAGCAGCATCCTGGGTCCTCTTTGTCTTCAGCCTATCTGGGTGCACTCACTCCCTGGGGTTACTTCTGTTGCTCCCAAGAGAAGTGTGCCCCTGAGGACTGATCACCACACTTTCTTCTCAAGAGAGAATTTCAAGGATTTTCTTAAAAGGAAATCCCTCCATGCTAATGAGGATAACAGATTCAAAAAATAGAGGTCCTATCCATTGTAAATTGTAAAGGCAAGTGCAGTGATATCTCATTTGTATTTTAATAAATAAAGCTTGCCTGAAATTCATAGAGTAAAACTGCTGCACTGGTCAGCCTTACAAACCAGGCAGTGGTAGCACACACCTTTAATCCCAGTAGCCACGCTGGTTTGCCATAGAAACCTGGTGCACGCCTTCAATCCCAGCCCTAGAGAGGAATATAAGACAGGGGGAGACAGCTCTTACACAGAGTCTCATTCTGAGACTCCTGGAGGCAGACTGAGGTAGAGGTAAGAGCCAGTGGCTGACTGTTTTGCTTTTCTGACCTTCAGGTTGAACCCCAGTATCTGCTGTCTCTGGGCTTTTATTAACAGTGCTACAGGGCCAGTCCACTTTACGGTTTACATGCAACATAATCCCAGTGAAAAGTCTGTAATGAGTCTTTTCATTTTCTTAAAATGACATGAGGTATTCAAAGTGCTCTTAAACACTCCATGCCGAAGAACGTGAGGAAGAGTTAATATACAGATTGTTACTGGATGGGCATGGGGCGTACATCTCTCAGTCCCCAGACTGAGAGTTCAAGGACAGCCTGGTCTACCACAGCACGTTCCAGGACAGTCAGGGTTACATAGAGAGACCCTGTCTCAAACAAACAAACAAACAAACAAAAATTGTTGCTATAGAATACAAAAACTGATTATGTTGAAGTTGTTTACTTTTACGAATTATTTAAAGTTCCAGGTTACAGTCCATCACTATAGGAATGCCACAATAGCGGAAGCTTGAGACCAGTCACAACATGTCCATAGTCAAGAGAAGAGAACAAGAAATGCATGCATGGATTTTGCATCCTTGACTGAATGTTTAAATGTCTTCATTCTTGTTCAGTTCAGGGAATGATGCTGCCGCATGGAGCCGTATCTTTCCACATCATGTAGACAATCCTTCACTGATACTCTCTTCCCAAGTACTTCTGGGTGTTTCTAGTTGACAATTAAAGCTAATCACCCCCCGCAGCTGACCTTTGGGCTCTGTGCCAGCAGGAGATGACAGTAGAGGTCAGATAATTAGGATGAGGGGAATGATCAAGCACAAAGCCCATTTGTAAAGGTCATGGGGAACAGTTGCATTTTACTTCAGGTTTCTAGTGTTTATGATAAATAACTATGAAGACTAGGATAATGGAAAGCATTTGTCAGACTGACTGCAGAGACAGCAGGACAGACCTCATCAATGTGGTGTGTGTATAGATGTATAGATAGATAGATGATGGATGGATGTGTGGATGGATGGATGAATGGATGGGTGGGTGGGTGGGTGGATGGATGTGTGGATGGATGGATGGATGGATGCATGCATGCATGGATGGATGGGTGGGTGGATGGATGGGTAGGTGGGTGGATGGATGGGTAGGTGGGTGGATGGATGTGTGGATGGATGGATGGATGGGTGGGTGGATGTGTGGATGGGTGGGTGGATGGGTGGGTGGATGGATGGGTGGGTAGGTGGATGGATGGATGCATGCATGCAAGGATGCATGGATGGATGGATGCGTGGGTGGGTGGGTGGATGAAAAGCAACTGAACAAATAAGCACTTATGCTGACAATGTCACAATAAACCACAGAAGAGTCTGTGGTGGGTGGGGCATGTCATTTTCAGAATCAACATATTATGATTTCCAAACTGTCTAATTTTCAAGAATATGTCAAAAGGCACACAGATATATAAGGAAATCATGAAGCAACCACAAGAGAGAAAAACCTTAACAAAAACCATCCCTGGAAAAGGCCAGACATTGAACTATTAGACTATGTTTATGCAACCGAAGGGAACCAGGATGGTGACATATAAACAAACTTCCAAAGACTTCCTCAAATTCTTCTAAAAAAAAGATTGAAGAGTTACTAACTCATGATATGGAATCACCCTGGTACTGAAGCCAGAAACCACAAGGAACTCCATACCACACACTAATCATGAGTGTAAGTACAACACTCCTTGGCATGATGCTAAGCTCACGGGCAGGACTCTTATTACTGCTGCCCACAAAGGTTCAATCCTCACCAATGATCCTGGTGTCAGTTACTCTTGGCTCTTCTACCATGGTGCAAGGTCACAATTAAAGGGAAACGGAGGAGGAGTGAATCTGGGGAGGGGAGAGATGGAGGGAGGGGAGGATTGGAGGGAGGGGAAACTTCAGTTGGGATATATTGTATAAGAGAAGAATTAGAAAAAAGAAAAGACAAAGACAAACACCACAGAAAACAATTGTATGTTTAACAGATCTCCTGGCGACTGGCTTTAGACTTTTCTAGCCCCCAGCATTGTAAGAAAACAAACTGTTGTATAAACAGTCCAGTCTATGGTTATTTACTATATCTACCTGAACTAATACTGAATTCAAATAAATAAAATGCCTAAGAATAAATTCACTCAATATATTAATATGTATTATAAAACTTATAAAGTATTGCTAAACACGGGAGACATAATAAATAAGAAGATGCTGCACGTCCATGGAGTATAACCCTTCAGTGTCACTAAAACGGCATTATTAGGAGATGCTCTCTAGAGAGTCAGCACAGCTTCTTGACAATCGCAGTGGCTCTTTTTCTCTAAGTGGAAAAGTCCACCTGAAGTTCATTTATTATTGACAAAGATACTTGAGTGTTGTAGGGCGAGGGTTGCTTGTTCATCCCGGCTGCCCAGAACCAAAATAAGCACACAGAAACTGTATTAATTAAAACACTGCTTGGCCCATTTGCTCTAACTTTTTATTGACTAACTCTTAAAACTAATTTAACCCATTTTTATTAATCTGCCATATTGTCACATGGCAGTGGCTTGCCAGGAAAGATTTGGCATGTCTTTCTTTGGCGGCTCCATGGTATCGTTTTTTATTTTTTTAATCTTTTTTTTAAGCACTTAGTTTTGTCTTCCCCACTACCTTAGTTTATCCCTGTCAACTAGGCCAAAGCAGTTTATTAACCAATGAAGGCAACACAAACAGAAGGAACTCCTACACCACTTGAGTCTCTGCAACAGTCTTTAAAAGGACACACCATGTCGAAGAGCTAACTCTCAAAACTTTACAATTTAACAAGAAGCAACAGTAGGCAAAATACTGTCGTGTTCTGTCACAAATGTAGGCCTATTACTCGACAGAATATTGAGTGCAGAAATAAGGCCACACTTCTAGTCCCAACTGGACCTCTACAAGGGTTCAAGCCTGTGCAGCCCTCTCCAACAAATGATGCTAGAGTAACTGAATATCTAAATATTATGGGTGATGTTGTGCCACTGTCCAGAACATAGACAAGACTGATGAAAATAATCCAGTGACTTCAGAGTAGAAACAAGTGACCTGAATGTAAACATACATGGTCATGAGGAGGAAGCAAGGGAGTCAACCGTGCTGCTGAGTTTGTTGACATATTCAGCAACAGTAATGTCCAAAGCATGAGAAACAAAAGAGAAACCAATAAAGAAATTGGATTTTATCAATTTAATATTTCTGACCAATGTAATAACCCAATGGCTGTAATTCCAGCACTCAGGAGCTATCTCCGACTTCATGACTAGGCACTGTCTCAATAAAATCAAAGAATAAAAAAACAGATAATCCTCAAAATAATGGAAAATATTTGCAAATCAAGCACTTTTTAAAGGGTTTCTCATCTACAATACAGTTTTATATCTCAACAGGATAAAAAGAAAAACAATTCAATTAAAAAGTGTAGAGTATTCAAGGATTTTGAATAAATTTTTTTTAAAAAAAAAGATACCCAAAAATTCAGTGAGAATTTGGAATGATGCTTAAGATCAGAACTCAAAAAGGAGATGTAAGTCAGTACTAATATGAGGCCCTTCATAGAAAAGCAACAGCAATAAATGAATCACATTTTGGTTAGCCCCTTCTACTCATTCATCATCCACATCTGTGTTTAAACCATATCCTTGCGGTTATCAGGAAAAACCTGTAGAACGTGTTAAAATATGACTTTACATCAGCCCAAAAATCAATGTCAACAGGTAACTCTCCCCTCTTCGCCACCACCCGCCTGACACTTGCACTGATGCATTTGAAAAATGCTTTGACTTATGGCTTTCCTTTGCTCTGCAGCTATAAAAATGTCACAAAGCTTTCTATATTGGAGCGTTTCTCAGGGCAACCTGAATCTGGGCTTCCAGTCCATCATCAGTCAAACATGGAGTAAGAATAAATGTGAATTTCTTTTAAGCAGCTTTGGATGAGCAGATCATAGTCATAGCCGACGGTGAGCAAATCGGATGAAAATCATCCATCTCTCTGGGCCCTCCAGCACGAACGAGACTTCACCTAAGACCCCAGTGATACACCAAGCAATGAGATAAAAATATGGTATCTGTTTGGGAAAGACTCGCTTGCCACTTGCAAGGGGCAGTGGCTTGTGGCGCGCCTTTTCCTCTCACGTGGGTCTGCCTGACTCCTCACTAAGATGCCAGTGCATGCCACAGTTAGATACCCTTCTCCTGTGTTTGTTCCTGTCCTCAGATGGCCTGCCAAGACCAGCCAATGCAGGCAAAAGGCCACGAAGTTCTGACAGTAGCCCAGGCCTGCATCCCTGTGTCTGTAGCACAAAGGCACAGAAAATACAGTGTTTTATGTGGGTTTGGGTTTTTTCCCCTCTGACAAATGTGAGCAGCAATTCTTTCCCAAGCACCGTTTTAACGACTTCAGTTCTGAGGCTGTTCTGGCTTCGGTTCTACTCTTAGAGAATCAGTTGCTGATTTCTGAGTTCTGCAAACATGAAACAGAAAGCTATAAACAATGATAGCTTTTCAGATGGTCTGGTATTTGTTTGGCATTTAACACCATTAAAATTATGTAGAAAAGTATAAATGCCAAACAGCACCGAGACTCACCACAAAGGTCAACCTGTACTCATCGGCCCTGCTTTGTTTCTCCATTCCTGGTCATCACGTGTGGTCTCAAACTCCACCGTGGCCCAGGACTCAGAAATCCCCACGCCCTGCCTCCCAGCCACCCACTAACATTCTTTACTATTAATTTATGGGGTTTCCCTCTTTTTTCTTTTCTCCCCATTAGTAGTCAAACATCATCAAAATTAAATGCCTGTGTGTTTTCTTCAATACAGGCATTCTGATATCCTCAGAGGTCCAGTCATTGTATGTTCTTAGTCAGTACACGCAGAATGAACAACTCGATCAGCAGATGGGTGGACAGCATGGTACATGTAATGGAATATTTTTTTCAGCAGTAAGTTAAATGAAATTTTTACATTCACAGGAAAATGGATGGAACCAGAGGTCATTGCCTTAAGTAAAACACAGACCCAGAAAGACAAAAGATGGCATGATTCTGGTGTGCGTGTGTGGCATGTATAAGTAGTCATGTGTGCATAGGTGTGTGTGCATGTGTTCACATGTATGTGTGTATGCATGTATGCATGCATGTCAAATGTATGAGACTCCAAGTGAGGAGGATGTCTATAGGAAGGGAGAGGAAGACAAGTAGAGACACAGGTGGCAAGAAAGCTAAAGGGAGGAGGGAGATCAAGGCAAGATGGGGGAGTAAGGCAGGAATGGCAGGGTACCAGCAAAGGACAATGACACACATGTATAAAAGTCACCATGGAGGGGACTCATCTCTTTGTGCCCTAATGAAAGGTGAACTGAAGATAAGACATGCTCACCAGATGGATCATTCCTTTCTTGAACATTTTTGCTCACCGATTATTCTGCATTCTCAAAAGCTGTGACATATCAATGTTCCCCAAATATTTTACTTTTCAGGCTGCTGCTGCATGCAAGAGTGGCCAGGTCACGTGACTCTGTGAGAAATGGGACTAAAAGGTTTTGCTGGAGCAGCGATGTGATAAAGAGCCTTGTGAGTCTGCAAAATCCTGGAAGGAGCAGCAAGCTGCTTCCAAGGGGCTTATCAACAGAGCCCTTGTATCAAGACCTTCCTCTGGGTCAAAATCGTGGGTGGAGCCATTTGGGAAATGGGGTGAAAAGTGGATTCTTGTGTCTGGCCACTACTAGAGAAAATAGTTTTGTTTTTTCTAAAATTAAAACTAGCAAAACTTCAAGGAAGCAAAAATCAAATTGAAAACATGCCACTCTTAAGAGTAAATAATCCATCATCAAGTACTGGGTGGACATGAAAAATGGATCAAACTACAGCTTTTAGGACATGGTAGCCTTGCTTCTATCTCTTAAGGAAATCCCCAGCCAAGGATCACAGATGGACACATGAAGACAGTCATGTGTCACTGCAGAAGCCAACACTGCCCCGAAAAATTAAAGCAAAACTCAATTTTCTCTACTTATCTAAAGTTTAATAGTAGCGTCTCTGAGGCCGTATGTTCACTGTGTTGTTACCCTAGTCTGTGTGTTCATTCCCTAATCATTTTGAAAAGGCTCATGTTATAGGAAGCCTGGATGGCGGCTGACGGCAGCTGCAGTCAAAACACTACAAGCGTAAGCCACACTGGACTGAATCCTGAGCAGACACAGAGCAGGCGGGTCATTACCTTTCCGTATGGTCGGTGTGGCACTGTCTGCAATCAGCTGTAGACAGTCTTGAGTGACTGAAAATCAAAAACACAAGGTTTTAGTCATTGGCAAAAACAGCAAGGCCGCAGAGGAGACGGGGATGCTCTGCCTGCCTCCCCAGAGCACTACGTTCCTCTCAGCTTACAGAATGGCACCCTTAAGAGTCTTGGTGAAATCTGCCTACTTGTCGGAATCTAAACACCCAGAGTTATTGACACCCAAGGCGATCCTTCCGTGTTTTAGGAATGCAGTGAACAGCCATCTGTACCTTCCCATCTGAGCTCTTTTGGAATATTTCTAAGGCAGATTTATTCATTTTGGTGTTTTCTTTTTATTACATTTTTAATATTTAAAACAACTTCTAAATTTAAATATATTTTGATCAACTCCTTCCAGATCTTCTTCCCCTTCCTACCCACCAAACTTTAATTTCTCAAAAAAACAAAACAAAACACACACAAGCCCAATATAACAAAAAGATCCTTCAAAATTAAGAAAACAACACCCAAAGAACAACAACCACACACCACACAACAAACAAAAAATATGCCAAACTTTAAACAAAGAAACACACACACACACAAAGACCTGTGGAGACAACTGATCTTCTCTCACCCAGCAGGGATAAGTGACATTTCATTGTTATTCTTTGCCTTTGTGACTATGTTTTCATTCATTCATTCATTCATTCATACATTCATTCATTAATTTTTTAAAAAATATAACAAAATAAAATATAATATGATAAAACAAAAGCTATCTAGTTGAAGTTAGTCAAACCGACAGAAGGAAGAGAGACCAAGAGAAGGCACAAGAATCAGAGAGCCCCTTGTCCGCACACGCAGAACCCCTAAAACACCAACCTGAGTGCTGTGACGCTGAGGACTTGGTACAGACCTGTTCAGGTTCTTTGTTTTTCGTACATCTTATATACTTGAAAAATTAGGTTTATGAGGATTTCTACGATAATTCTCATTAAAGATTCTAACATTAAGTGGAGAACTGCTCCCAGAAATAGAACTTTTGCCATGACTAAAAATGAAATAACTGTCAGAATTTACTGAGCAGTTTGAGTAGTAAACGCCATCCTAAGGTTTGTTGTGCGTTCTGTCTTTTGCTACTGACAAGTACTCTAAAGATCAGGTTCTGGAAGTCTAGCGTTAGAGAGTGTGGACAGCTGGTTCAGAGCCTCAGGGATGCCAGGGATGGGACCAGAGTTTAGAGTCTGTCTAATTCTATAGCCAAAGTCAAGGTTTTTGGCAGAATATTTTGGATAGAAGGGAAAAAAACAAAAAAAGCACCTTAAAAATACAAAATAAGAGTTTCATAAGGCTGCACACACAGTCAGTGAGATCCCTGGAACCATCAGGTCTAACCACACATGACCAAGGAGCAAATAACACTGCTAAATAACAGACATGGCCCAAAACAGAAGCAGGGCCTTTCTCTCGATGTGTAAGGAGAACAGTGAGAAACAGTAAAGTCCTGTGCAAGAGCAAGTCCTAAATCTAAGCATGCATTTAAAAATTAAAAAGTATTGGGAGACAGAAGCTGCGTGATCTCTGTGTATTCCATGTCAGTCCAGGCTACACAGTAAGACTTACCCTCTCAAATAAAGCTAATAATAAAACTTCTTATTCAAATATATTCATTGTCCATTGACTTCCATAAAGTAATTTTTCTTCAATGTATGATGTAGTTTGACAACATTCAGTCCTCATCACCTTTCCTATCCCCTCCTGTGAGCCCATCTCCTCTTCCCAATTATGCTGGTGTGTGTGTGTGTGTGTGTGTGTGTGTGTGTGTGTGTGTGTGTGTGCATGTGTGCATTAACATTGTATGTTCCACATACAAAAGAAAATATGGCATTCATCTTTATGGGGTCTGGCTTGATCTTTTTAGCATGATGATCTCTATTTCTGCCTCTTGCATGTGACATTATTCTGCTCTTCATGGCTGAATAAAACTCCCCTGTATACATCTGAGCATAAAGAACGTGCAGTTTAGAATTCTGCTATAGAGGAGGTCTTTAGTCTGATGGAAACAGTACTCGATGCCCCCATCTTCTTGATGAACGTGCTGGTTGTGTTAGGAACTGGTCATGGTAGGGAATGCTTGCTACCTCTCAGTGTTGAATTGAAAATGTTCTTACATTTGAAACTTGAACAAAGTAATAATGAACTAATCTTGGGCTGTCAAGCACAAATTGTTAAAGGGCAATCATATAGGAAAGAATATTAAGAAATCTTCCCTTGTCTTTTAAAAGTAGAAATACAACATTAAAATACAATTTCCTTATAACCACAAAGCTTGTGTGTGTGTGTGTGTGTGTGTGTGTTTCAACACGGGGTTTCTCTGACTAGCACCGGCTGTCCTGAAACTCCCTCTGTAGACCAGGCTGGCCTCGAACTCAGAGATCCTCCTGCCTCTGCTTCTTGAGTGCAGGTTAAAGGTCAGCACTTCCCAGCTCTAACCTCTTTTTCTGTTTTTGGACCACTCTGATTGCCCCAGGGATAGCAAAGCCACTGGAAGGCATGGGGGCTTAGGGAGTACCATGCAGAGAATGGTTTGCTCCAGTTTTTTTCCTCTCCTGGAGATGGAGGTAACCAGGCCTGTGCTGGAGGAGGGGAGAGGGTTCGCTCCAGTTCACAGCTGAAAACATGGAGGCACTTGGCAGCAGACTGAGTAGCTATGAATAAAGGCAGCTGGGAAGAAAGGAAGAACGGTGTTTACAGTCTGGAGCCCAAATTACGGAGAATTCAGGCAAGTTGCACAAAATATTTGAATTTGTTGTTTGTTTTCCCACAGGTTGTTCTTAGGTGCTTGCTGTTCATAAGGAGATACCGCGGGTTACATGGGCAGCGCTCATGCCAAGGGAGCATACGTGGCTCTCATCCTTGCCTCACAAGGCATGAGGGGTGTTAAACAAGAGCGAAGGCAAATTCCCGAATTTCCAAGCTTTCTGTTGTTGTGGTGCTGAGTGTGTGTGTGTGTGTGTGTGTGTGTGTGTGTGCGCGCGCACGCACAAAACACCTGAACAAAGCAAAGCTGTAAATCTTTACATTTCTACCCTGTGTAGAGCATCCACAGAGCAACACTGTCAGCAGTGTGAGCACTGTTGATCTTAGCAGAATCCACTCAGACAACCCGGAACATGCTAGAAAGCCGCTGGTAGAGCATGACCTAATTACTGAAGCTAATGAAGGCTGGATGCATCAACTTCATACTGCAATCCCTCTTCCCTGACTGTCTCTAGTGTTTGTGTCCTGCCTAGCATATCTGTTGAAACCTACCACCAACCTAGATCATCATTAAAAGATCATCATTTAATTCTAGCCAAACCTCGATACAACTCAGCTATAGCCTACACATTGAAAAAAGTTTATCGGGTAGCATGAGAAATCTAACCCTTTCAGAAGAAAATGTTTTTTGAAGGAAAAATTTATTTCAAGAACTGCTCCTTAGAGAAGAAAATGGGCTCCCAAGCCGGTGATTCAGTAACAGCTCCTCAGCTGCATCCACCCAAGCGTGTGGATTCACCAACGGTGCTTCGTCTAGAGAAAGTCTTCGGGCCCTTTGAATACATTTGTCTTCTTTTAAGAAATTTGAAATCTATCATTACATTTTCCAACTCTTTTATGAGAGTCATCCAATACAGCTCTTATTTTATAATATCTATAGTTGTACAGCAAAAGGTTTGCTGCACAGTAAACCAAACTCAGATGACTGTAGTGATTCCCAGCAGTGTAGATACCGAGCCACAGCATTTTAAAGACACACGTCTAGTGAAAGGAACAGATTCTGGTGACAACTGAAAGTCATTGACAGTCCTGCACTATGTTCTTCATGGTCGCAGCACTTTGTGAATTTAACAAATACCTTCTCCTCCCATACAACCGAAATTATATAAGAAGCTTATAGTTTCTTCTATAAGAAGATTCCTTCTCAGCTAACCTGATGCTACTCATTAAAGTCTCTCTGAGCCACAAGAAGATATTTTTCATGGTCTACTTCTGGAAATTATGTCATAACGATATACAAAACCAGGATAACTGACCCTCAGATTACAATTTAGATCTCAAGAGTACTTACTCATAATCTTTCTAAAAGACAAAGCACACTAGTGAAGAAAATAGTTTACAAACAAAATTCCCAAAGGATGAACACAACTGCCCCCACTTAGTATCGGTGCAAGGAGAGCTGACACTCTTCAAGTCGGGACTCTGAAACAGGCCTCATAGGCAAAGCCTGTCTCTATGGATAAAACCTCCCATTGGCAATATAACATCTACATGCCTTTTAGTTGAGAGAATTTGAAGCTCGTGATTTGAAAAATGAAGGAAGTCACTAATGCCCGCTGCTATTTTCTGTGTTGGAATCAAACCCTTAGAGCTGAAGCTGGTTGGCTGTCAGTTACTTCAACAACGCTAAGTCTAATATGAGCAAAGTAAGTAATGTCACTGTGGATGATTATGGCTGGTTCACGTGGAAGATGTCACACGTAGAGCTTTTGTCCGGCAACACAAATTTTCCAGTGTGTCCTGACAACACTTTGGCAATCACAGGAAGCACAGAGGAAAGCCAGACTTGAAGGGGAAAAAACACAGTGACAGATGAACACCCGCATAACTCGGCACTTCTTCCTGCCTATAAACGCGAACAACTCAGGACATTTTTCTGCATCCTATTTCATTTAGTTCCCTTAAGTTAGACGGTTGAGTACATTTTTCCAAGTCTATACAATCCTCAATCCCTACTGAACTATTCTTGGCCATGGTTGGGACAATTGCAGAAGCTGTCTATTCCTGCTTATGAAGTAAAAGTCTATATTTGAAAATAATTACTGATTCCTCAAATAACTAACTGGTCTTGTTGTTTTTGTTATTGCCAAGGAGACAGACATCACATGGTAGAATCATAGCACACTGTCAACTGTGGAGATCACACAGCTTCTATAACTAAAAACGCTGAACGTACAACCAATAGATAATGAATTCAGACACTCCTCCTATCACTGACCTAACACACATCTTGTAGTGTTATCAAAACCAAATTATTTTGAAACTTGCAGGTGGTTTTTCATAACTGTAAGGAGCTCATTTATTTGATTGCTAACTTATTATTTTAGACTTTGTGCTAACTCTGTGCAGTTCCTCCAACCGACGCTGGGCTTTACTTGACTCTTCTAAAATGTGTTATCTCTCCTGGGAATATTCACAAAGAATCTAGTGCAGCAGACTGCACAGAAGTGTGCATATTCGTGTGTATTATACAGCTACTCATAACAGCTAAGCTGTAGAATTCAGCCTGCCTGTTCATCCAAAAATGAACATTAAAAATGTGGTAATGTACATACAATGAAGTTTTATTCAGGCATAAAGCAAATTGAGTCATTTTCAGGAAAATGAATGGGCTGCAGATCGTTACATTAAATGAAGTATGACAGAATCAGGACGCTAGGTATGCGTGTTTGCTCACAGATTTGGAATCTACATTTTTACATATGGCATGATGTGCACAACACACATATATGACATATAACATGCAGTCACACAAACACACATAACACAAAAGGAAATTGGGAGTTATTTGGAGAGAGGAAGGAACCCACACAGTGTTGCATGGCAAAATGTTTTCTGGGGAGACACAACACACATGTCTGCATGTCCACTCACCCCAGATAAAGAACTCATGACAGACCACAGTGTGGATGCCATCAAAGTCCAACTTGGTGAACTGTGAGGTTTTTGGGGGATTACTTGGAGGAGCAAACATGACTCAAAGACAACTGCATCACCAAAGCCTACCCCAGCATGGGTGAAAGCTCACAAATTAGGGACCTGGAGCTCACTGCACAGCCTGCAAGCAGCTCAACATGTCGGCACATGTCCTTTCCAAGTGACTCAGATGGCCCAAACCTGTTCCAGGCAGCAGGTCTTGCCTGGGGTCTTCTTTGCAGCTAGCTTTCTCACTTCCTTCTGTCTGAGGGGGACCCTGAGCTTTCATTTCTTACTCTGGCAGGGAGGGGCTTGCTGAATCTGCTCAGTCTCAGGGACTTCCTGAAGTTATTTTGAGTGTCTACTTTCCTGTTAAGTAGCTTCCTGTAGAATAGAAATGTTCCATGCTCAGAGGAAACTGTTATACAACACATGGAGAGAACGGTAAAGGGGGAGCCAGGGGAGATGTGTAGGGTCAAATTATATGATATACTCTATGAAATTATTGTAATGAGACCTGTGACTTTAGTAAATATACATTAATTCTTAATTTCAAATAAAAACCATGTTTTTGCCTAATGAACACAAAGTTTCTTGCTGAGTAAAGGACACCAGTTTCATGGGGGAACGCATTATTCTGCCATGCAGGTTCCTCCCTCTCCTCTTGTCTTTTCCTTTAGAGAGACTATACAATGGCATACGAACAATGGTTATCCACCTATTAGCTCTTTAGAAACAGGCATGTCCTTAAAAGGGTACTAACACTGGGATGAGCTTGCACCTGCCCAAAGGGGATCTTTTAAGTTGGAGCTCACCTATAAAAACAACTAAATACTGAGACAAATATTCCCAGCTGTCGTAGGTTCACTGCCGGTGCCGTGACAAACACTCTGACAATGAGCATAGCTGGGGAGAAGACGGCTGATTTGGCTTACAGTTCTATGTTACACGCCAGCCATTGTTCGGAGGAAGCCTGGTAGGGACTCCAGCAGCTCCTACACCACACCCACGGTCAAGAGCAGAGAGAACACACACACACACACACACACACACACACACACACACACACACATGCACACGTGTCTTTGCTCGCATGCTTGTGGTGCCAGCTTTCTTCATTCTCCCCAGTTCAGAACCCCCACCCCCGGCCAGGGATGGTGCCACTCAGAGTGGTATGGATCTCCTACATAAACGAACAGCCGAGACCCTTTCCCAGAGACAGTCCCACACAGAGACAGTCCCACACAGAGTCAGTCCCACACTGAGACAGTCCCACACAGAGACAGTCCCACACAGAGTCAGTCCCACACTGAGACAGTCCCACACAGAGACAGTCCCACACTGAGACAGTCCCACACTGAGACAGTCCCACACAGAGACAGTCCCACACTGAGACAGTCCCACAGGCCAGCCTGCCTTGGCCCATTCCTCAAAGTCTCTCTCCTCACGTGATTCCAGGTCATGTCAATCTGACTGTCAAAAATAACCTACATGTCAGCCATCTAGAGTTATTAATACAAACAACATACCATTTGAAATTATGAAAGCAATTGTTGAAATTTTAAAGCAATTATTCACACCTGAAAAGTACAAAAGCTAAAACCCTGAAGAGATATTGATTGTTCAAGGGAGGTAGGAAGCCTTCCTCCAGCATCCTGCATGGGTCTGATACTCAGAAAGTTATCTTATGTAGTTTTCAACATACTGACCATTTCCAGTATTATAACAACAGATTACATGTATGAGTCATTCATTTTCTCTGTATATTTCACCACCATGAATGACTCTGGAGAACACACGCAATGCTTCATTTGGCTGTGCTGACTGCCCTGGCTTCTTGGCTGTTATTTCCCAAAACTTTGGGTTCAATCAGAACAGGGTTCAGAGATTTGGTTATCAGATCTGTAATCTTAATTTTAAAGAGAGTTTTGGAAATTGAACAGATTCCAGCTCTTGCAACACCCTCTCACAGGGTGGGGGGTGGTAAGGGGAGTCTTAGCCATGAAGCAAAGGAGAGGAGGAAAAAAAATAAGAGAAGACTGGGTCAAAGATCACTTAGCAGCAGCCAGCTGTTCTAGGAAGGAGCCCGCCCTTGCCCGGTAGGAGGCTCGAGTTCACCTAACTGGTGGAGGTTCTACACTGCATTCCTTCACAGACATGGTGCAGCCTGCAGGTCAGGGCCATGCCAGAAAGGATCAGCCAACACCGGACATTTCCAGTGTAGCAGATATTACAACTTTCCTTCACTGGATGGGATTATGAAGATCAAGAAAGGCCACTCAAAAAGAGTTTCGGCACCTTTTATTTTTAATATAAACCCTTTAGCCCAGGAAACTCTCATGTTATAATATTGGGTGTTACGTTTGTGTTGTCCTCAAATTTCTAAATTTTAGGATTGTTAAATGCAGGGCAGCATGCTGGATGGACCCTGAACTCCCAAGTCACTTCCGGTGTTGAATTCCCAAATGAGTATTAGCCTGGGTTCCTTCTTGGGGCCTGGCACCCCATAATTAAGTGGAGCTGCTTAGAGGTACTCCCCAAGACTCTGAATTATTTTTTGCAAACCTGTATAATTCAAAACCAATTCGAAACTGAGAAATCCGTATAAAAATGTTTAAAAAACAAAACAAAACAAAGTAGATTGGCCCAAGTTGTCCAGTAATTATCTGGAGATGCGGCTGTGAATGCTGAGCCGCTGCGGTGTGTGCACTCCTGATCTTTGGAGCCTTGTGGCGCTTGCACCCTGGCCTGTGTCTCTGAGATGTTCGTGTTTCCACCACTACTTTGCCTCTGTCATTGAAGCAGGCTTGATAAGTGTTACCCACAAAATAATCAACTCAGTAACTTTGAAAGAATTTTGTCTTTCTAGACTCTAAAACAGATTATCTCCCCACAGGGAATTAAACCTGGAGTACTGTGCTGTGCCAAGGAACCATCCCTCCCCCACTCCCCCAGGTTCACTAAGCTGCTGAATGCTGGGATAGAACTCAAGGGTCAGCCCAAGCCAGCCTGGAATTTCTGATCCTCCTTCCTTGGCTCCAGAGTAGCTAGGAGGTCAGCCCCATGGCATAAGCCCTGCTCACTAAGTGTTTTGTTTGGCAACAAGCTGTTTGAAAGAATTCACCTTCCTTAGGCACTAAAGATGATTTTGTTTGGATTGTGGAATGGATAGAAATCACAGACCGTGAGGGTTCAAAGTTCAGACCACTGTGAAGCCATGAGTAAGGAAACGGATTATGTAACGTTTTCCAATCATATTGCCTTAGATTTTTTCTAAAATTCAGAGTCTTTCCAAACACATTTAAGGGATTAAAAGCGAATTGTCGACTATGATAAAGTATTTGGCAATTTTTAATCCTGGATTTCCCCACATTTCTGTTTATTATACTTTAATAAAAAGTGACCTTATAAAATACATTAAGATTAATAAAATGTAATTTGAGATTCAAAATAACTTATAAAAACAAAATTCATCCCAAGACACTAAGTTTTAAGATTAAGTCAATGTAATATTTGCCCCTGGAGGGCTCGGAGGGTTGGCAATCTGACTGAAGGTCAGGGCTGCCCTTCCCTTCTCTGTTGGGAGATCAGGCTGCAGATGCCAGCGGCTCAGAAACAGGCACAGCAGTTCACACGTAAGAGCCTTGATGGACACTTGGAAAGCAAAAGGAGCACCCCAAGGTTATTAAGCCCTACAGAAAACAAATCAGAACAAGAATGTGTAACAAAAATTTGTAAAAATGCATAGAATTTTCTCAATTAAAAAAAGACAGGAACTCTACTAAATACCAGTTGAAAATCCTTGTGTTTCAGATAGTCTTCATGTATGTGTGGGCAACCATCCTGGTAACTGATAACAAAATAAAGTTTCCATCTTCAAAAGGATAATACAAAACAAAGTTGATACTTTAGCTGTCAGGGAACACTGGCACTTCCCTACTGAGACTCATATATGCAACCTTGGATTTATGAATGTAAGAAAAATACATATGAACAAAATATGATAGATTTATATATGTGTGTATTATTCTCTGAATTGTACAAATTTTAATTAATTGCCCTCCCCCAATTGTGTCAATCTGAAATATTTGGAAGCATAAAATCACACATTTGTAAAATGTGCAAACAGGAGGATTTAAAAAAATACAGCATTATAGAACCCTAGTCTCTCTCTCTCTCTCCCTCCCTCTCTCTATCTCCCCTTCCCCCTCTCTTTCTTTTTTTTTCCTTTTTATCCCTTGTTTCTCTGGAACTCTCTAAATAGATCAGGCTGGCCTTGAACTCACAAATATCTGCTTGCCTTTACTCCCAAGTGCTGGGATTAAAAACATGTATCACAATTCTCTGATATTCTTTTATCCTTAAAGCTCTTGAAATGAGGCTATGCCCTCTTTAGAATGGTGGGGTTGTGGTTGTTTTCAAAACCAGTCTTTAGAAGCCAGAAAGGATGGCAGAGAGACCACTGTGGCATCCTGACCTGAGGACACATTCATGTCCATTAAAATGAGGATGGTTGCAAACGTTTGCTTGTGACAACAGTCTGGAGGGAAATGAAGAAAGGAGGAAGTGATAGCAACATGAGAGGAATTTACACAACAGAAGTCAAAGGATTGATGAGTTAACTGCAAAGGACCTGAAATCCTGGCAAAAACCACTGGCTACTGACAGAGCCTGGGCAAATGTACTTTAACATGATAAACCAGAGGAAACAAAAATCTTGTTGATATATATACAACATTTCTGTACAGATTTGAAGGAAACACAAGATTCCATAAGAATTTTTACATCAATGCGAAATTGTAAAAAAAAAAATAGGATAACCAATTGATAAAAATTAGCAAATATAAAACTGAAAATAAAGAAGATAAAACAAAAATGTGGGAAATATTTGTAATTAGTAAACAGGGTCCATATCCAAAAAATGTGAGAAGCTATTTGAAGCCATGAAAATATCAAGATGAAGGTGTAAAGATGAAGATGTGGAGAAACCTGCATCCCAAAGACTTCAGAGTGATTCTATCAGATGTATAATTCAACAGAAACAAGAGATACGCAAAAATTATGCATCAAGTATCATAGTAATAATTAAAATTGGTGAGATCATCTAAAATAAACAAAATACAGCAGAGTGTACGCCCTGCTTCTGCTTCACCGTAGTACAAGCACTGCTGATTATGTGATATTATTGCATACACCGTGATATATGGGGCGCTATCATATGCTCTGTAATTACCTGCTGTTATCCTATGCCTTGTGGTCTATGTACTGAACTTACATGTACTGTGGCATATGTGTTACTATTATACACACTGAAGTATATTTGTTGTGATTATTTCAGCAAAAAATGAGGTAGCTCATGCTACATACAGTAAAATTCAAATTTGTGAAAGATTTTTTAATGTGATGTAATATTTGCATACTCTTTGGCATGTTACTTAGCAGTTCAATAATTTTTATTGTCTATATGACTTTAGTTATGTTTAACTAAAAGGTGATAACAGCAAGGGTGTGTTAAATTGTGCTGTTAACGAACATGGATTGCTGCTGTTTCCCTCCTGAAGCAATGAGAATAGTTTTAGTAAACTCCCAACTCGAAATGCTAGGGAGTGGCCGGAGAATCACTGAAGTCACTACGGAGTGATTGCACGGAAATTATACTGCCTGCGGAAGAGTGTGCGTTAAAGAGTCTTTGCTGTCTCCGTGTTGTGCACACCCTTGGGAAAGGCTTCTTGACTGGGATGCAGGTGCACACGTCACTCTGCAGGGACAGGAAGAGCTCTTCCGTTGCTGCTGAGCACAGTCTCTATCCGTGCACCCTCATCCTCCGTCATCTCCCACAGGGCACAGACGTCCTGCTGTCCACACACCCTGCTCGTTGGAGGACCAGGCAGGCACTCATGCAGCGGCTGCAGGTGTGCGCAGCCCCAGCTCCTAATTGCTACACCCCAGCCGTACCTGTTTCCTCCGGACTCTCGAAAGCGCGTCTGTTCCTGTGGCCAAAGCTGGAGTTGTGGGCTCGCGCAGCTGCCGGTGCCAGGAGCTAAGAAGAGAGAGACACCCACCAGGTTATTGGACGTGCAGGGGAGAGCAGCAGCGCGCCTGGTGCTCCCTGCCCAGCAGAGGAGGGGTGAACTCACTTTGGCTCCTGCGGGGGCCCCTGGAGCCCCTGGGGCGGCCGGTGCTGCTGCAGCCCGGTAGCGCTGCAGTTCCGCGCGCAGGCTCATCAGGTCGGCTTGCAGAGCAGCAAACCGGTACAAGGATATCACCGTGAGGCTGCTGGACAACAGGGCTAGTAGGAGAGTTGCAGTCAGCAGCCTTCCATCCCTGCAGATCCCAACCCAGGCGCACTCCTTCTGCGGAGTGATGGAAACACCTCCTACTTTCATTTCTTCTCCTTTCTCAGGGCAAAACGAAGGGCGCGGTGGCTGGGTCTTTGCAGACTCATCCATTCCACGAAGAGCACTTTGAAGGTCTGTGCCTTTGGAGTAAGTGACCACAGGGGTGGGTCATTTCCTGTCATCTGTATCTGTGGAGGCTCCCCTAGGAGCGCTCTCCTGACTTTCTCTGTTCTCCATCTTTTGCTATCCTGAAGTAGGTTCTCTGGCTCTGTCCTTCCATGGATTGCTCAATCTGCCTTCCTGATTTCACTTTCAGTTTTTGTAAGATTTTTCATGCCACCTCCTGCTGCGGGTGATGTGGGGCCTCTGACACGGCTGGGTGGGGGGAACTTGGGGTTCAGACTGGCTCACTCCAGACAGAACTTTTAACAAGAGGCTATTGAAGGTGCTTTCCCTTCTGCATACCCTTGAGAACTGTCTGCATGGGCTGCAGGGTTCTAGGGAAGGGGAAAAGGACACCACTGGTGTAATAAAGGATAATTGATGTGCAAGTCAGATAAGCTCGGTGCTTGAGCATGGAACTGCACTTGGCTGCAGGACAGCGAAGTTAACAGCTCCCCAGTGGGAGAGGAAATGAAGTGCCGTTGAGCACACTGAACTCCGCTCCAACTTCCCCGCTCTCATTTTGACAGTGCAATAAAGAGGCTGCGAGTGAGTGATCTATTTACGGCCACACTGGGGGCTCTTTAAATGCGGGGTGCATTACAGGGAAGCGTGGCTCCCCTTTGCCTTCTGAGGCCCAGTGTTTGAGAGCCACTAGCCTCAGTTTCCCCCCATAAACACTGCCTAGGAGCTGATGCGCAATCTCCACTCTGATGGCACAAGTTCCGCAAGTGTGGACACAGAATGTCCTGGTTCCATGGCTGGACTTGGTGACACGCAGTCACTAGTCTGGGTTGGTGGGTTGGGGACCCAGTACTTCAATGCCAGTTCATCTTGCAGCCTAGGCCACTGGGCGCTTACTTAGCCACACAGTCACCACCATTCACCTCAGCCTGACCGCCGAGTCTCATGCCCCCTTCCCTGGGAACCTTAGGAAGGAAGTCCCAGACACAGAAAAGCACAGACGCACACTCCAGAGGTAGGCTTCTCAGGCACCGGTCCTGCTTCTATCTCTTGCCCTCCCTATGTCAGTTACAGAACTTTGTGTGGACCAGCTTCTTCCATGAGACACTGAATGAGGACAGTGCAGATCCCTGGGGCAGCTCAAGGGTGGATCACATTCACCATGCTTCCATTTCTTATTCATCCTTTTCAAAGCACAGATGGAATGTTCTCATATGATGTAGGGTTTCCCATTGGTTAATAAAGAAGCTGCTTCAGCCCATGGCAGGGCAGAATAAAGCCAGGCAGGAAATCTGAGCAGAGATATAGAGAGAGGGTTGGCAGAGTCAAAGAGGCACCATGTAGCTGCCCAAGAAGCAAGAGGTAACAAACTACGAGCCTCATAGTAAAATATAAAATAATAGAAATGGGTTGGTTAGTTTAAGATGTAAGAGCTAGCTAGAAATAGGCCTGAGACATCGGCCTAATCATGCTATAATTAATATAGCTTCTGTGTGATTATTTGGGTCTGGGTGGCTGGGAAATGAATGAGCAGCCTCTGTTTACAAAATTTATAGTCAGTTCTGAAACTGGTGTTTTTGTAGAAGTAATATCTGCAGGGGCTTCCCCACCAAGAGACACATCTTCCCCATTGAGTAGTCATGTCCTGTCTCACTCCCAAGAGATGCTATGGGTCTTTCTCGTTGTGGGTGGGAGCTTTTCTTCTGTTCACTTCTGCGAGTTCTAAAGACCCTTATACCAGTTGCTGCCCTCATTACTCCCAAATGAGCTCTTCTCTAATCTCCCAGGCGGAAGTAGAATATTGAGTATGGGTGTGAACTGTTTTCAGTTCTGGCATCAAATAATGCTTGTGTTACCATGTTCTAGGTCACTGAGCAAAGCATTGTGGGTAACGACCCCGGTATAAAGTGTGATTTTTCTAAAGACCTCCACACTGCAAGAGATTACAATTCAATCTTGAGACTTAGTGATAGGATTGTAATTCCATTGCACGATAGGAAGACAGGAGGATTGTGGGTTCAAGGTTAGCCTTGGCTTCATAGTAAAAACACTGTTTCAAAATCAAGCATGTATCTCAATTGTGTGCTAGCATTACCTAACTGCATACAGAAATTAAAGGATGCGGAGGAGTGCAAGAGCCAGAGACGGCCCATTTCTCCATGTCCTTCTTAATAATCATCCAGAGAAAATTCTCTCGCTGGGCTAAAAGACATCCTTTGCCTTCTCTGCTCTATTGGGCAAAGAACGTCATAGCCAAGCTCTCAAGACAAAGCCCAGGCCAATCTGAGTCCAGGTCATTTTAGAATAAGTACCCAGGGTTGGCTCATGGAGCGGTGTCACCCTTGCTTCAGAGGCTGCTGCTTCTCCTAATACAGGTTACCAGGGAGCAACTGGCTAGCAGGCACTGTTTGTACCACCTCCACAGAGTTCACACAAAGACAGCTGTAAAGACTGCTACATTTATGGATTTCTTAAGAGATGAACAAGACAAAGTTCTCTCTGTGTAACTCAAAGGTCTGTTTCCTGCAGAGGAAATGGTCAGATGATGATTTAATCAGAACTTTACTAAATAAGTACTGCATTCTTATGTCTTGACTAACTCACAGTGCTAGTGTATCTGCTTGCTTGACAGGGTATCTTCTATCCTTAGACTCTGCGTGTCTCTCATATAAGGCGTGTCTCTGAATAGTTAGGTCTTGCTTCAATGCAGTGAGTTAGTATGCCTCTTTTAATTGCTGTGTTGAGGCAAAGTAGAATTCATTCCTTCACAAGCTATAAAACCGTATAGCCTTGGGATTCTGTTGTGACAACATAAAGAAAGGCTTCAGAAGCTGTCATTATCCACTGGAACCTGACTGTGTCCCCCAAAAGCTTGATTTGGACAGGTGTGACACTGGCAGAAGACAGACGTGTAGAGACATGTTCTGACGGTGAGAAAAGAAGCACTTTGTACTTTGTACTAATGTATTAATGTATTAATCTCACCATTTTATAGCTGTTGCCTTGTTTTGCTTCCAAGGACAAAGAAACTATTTTCTGTGATCTCATAATTCCAGTGCAGGTTAGCTCACACCCATGTTCTCTGTGTCTGATTGTCTAATGCTTTGTGTAAACATGTTCTAGTCCCATGTTGATGTTCTCTTCAGTGGCTTTTTGTGTGATTTAAGTGAAGGCAGGAGATGGCTGATACATTTACTAACTACGGTTCTTAATACCAATGCTCTGTGTTCATGCACACATCAATCTGACTTGAATCATTGTACATTACTTCCTGCCAGTGCAAACAACATCCTGTATTTCCTGAAAAGTGGGTCCAATAGCAACATTCTCAGCTCTCCCTTTTCATTTCTGAGTTTCCCCAATTACACGCGTCCCCAATGGCAGCTGTCCCCAGCATGTGAGCCCACAGTCCCTCACCTCCTGTGCTCCAGGGTTCCCAGTGAGCCCTCCGTCTCACTGGAGATTCCTTGACATAACTGGCTGGTTTCTTCTGATGCTCTCTTAACTTTTCCTCTCAGGGTTTCTACTAAATGTTTCTATGTGCTGGTCACTGTGTGTTCACCCTGTTTGGGGTTCTTTCATCTTAAATATGGATATTGGTATTTGTCATCAATTGTTTGAAGTTTTCAGCCATTGCTTCTTTGGATATATTTTCGTTCCCACTTTTTCCCCTGGCACTTCCATTCTGCTTAGATGCCAACAGCTCTGAATCTCTATTCACGTTCTTCCTCCTCTGTGTGCTTCAGACTGCATTGCATGTTTATGTTAGATATTTCCACGCTAGAATTTCTATCCGACTCATTAACCAATCCCTGCCATTTTTGTGGTTTTCTATTTGAGGAGAAAAGACTCGGTTTTGTTTGTTTACAGGAAACTATCCATGGTGTTATCCACCGTGTAGGTGTTTATGGGCTGCAGAGTCTGATTTCTGCACAAATCCACAGGAGGTTTGCTCAGCAATACTGAAAACAGATGCTAGACATTTCAGCCGAAGCAGTGTAAATATTGACATTTTCTTAAAAAGTTATGTGCTCATCCCTTTATTTGGCAACAAATATAAAGATTGAGTAAGAAATGTACTTATGAAATCATTCTTGTATTTTACAGCCTATGGTTTTGACAGTCATGATTATATTCAGTTGTCAGCTTAAAATCAATAGGCCCATCTCATGGTGTGTCATAAGAGGATTTCCAAAGGGAATAGCTGGGGACAGAGGACACCACCCTAGGGGCTGAGGTGCTGGACTAGAGGAGAAAAGTGATGAGTATCGGCATCTGCCTCTCTGTCTCCAACCGCACTGCAGTGTGACCAGCGGCCTCCTCCCTTTGCCTCCTGACTGCACTGTGGTGTGACCAGCGGCCTCATGCCCCTGCTGTACTGCATCTACCTCCCTTTGCCTCCTGACTGCACTGCGGTGTGACCAGCAGCCTCCTCCCTTTGCCTCCTGACTGCACTGCGGTGTGACCAGCAGCCTCATGCCCCTGCTGTAGTGGTTCCCACTACTACTCTCACATTCTGAACCAAAGGAAAATCTACTGAAGTCACCAGTCAGGTGTCGTGCTATCGTGCTATAGCAAAGAGAAAAGCAACTAGAATGATGTTCAGGCAAGGGTCAGTGGGTCACTGGCTCACTTTACTGCCTTGCTGTAAGCAGACCCATGTATGCCATCCACATCAGCACCTAGAACAGCAGTGTTTGTAATGTTTGGCCTCTAACTCCAAACCAGATGCAACATGCTTGATAAAACCTATCTGATGCTGTGGGCAGTGCAAAAAATCAGCTGCAAGCTTAAATAATTACCATGTGAAAGTAGGAGATTTTATAGTTATGCTTAAAGTGATGACCATAATAGTTAATCAATCTAAAATGTAAATCATGCTGATAAATTGCCTTTTCCCCACCAAATGAATAGAGAACACTGAGAAGAAAAGCTGAACTTGCATTTATCCACAAAGACCATAAACTTCACTCTGGTCTTTTGTTCACAGTGCATGTTAAAGCTCATGCTTCTGTCTGACATTTGAAGGCTGCATCGAGTGTTTAGTAAAAAGGCTGTATTGAGAGGATGTTTGGTAGATATGCACCGCTCACAGGTGACCGAACACTAGCTTCACAGCTTAGACATGGTTTAGGAGAAGTTACTTTGATTGTTTGTTGTGGTTTGCAGTGTCTTGCAGAAAGGACCATCTGTGGAAGGCTTGTTGGTATTGTGGAGAGGTGATAGACTGAGAACAAAGACCTAACGAATGGGTAACTCACTCACCTCAGAGGTGAAACGGCCATGAGGAAGCAAGGCCTAGTAGAGGCACGTGCGTTTAAGGTCATTCTTGTCCCAGAACACTTTAAAGCTGTTTGCCAGGTGCCGGGCAGTGGTGGCGCACGCCTTTAATCCCAGCACTCGGGAGGCAGAGGCAGGCGGATCTCTGTGAGTTCGAGACCAGCCTGGTCTACAAGAGCTAGTTCCAGGACAGGCTCCAAAGCCACAGAGAAACCCTGTCTCGAAAAACAAAAAAAAAAAAAACAAAAACAAAAAAAAAAAGCTGTTTGCCAGGGATGTAAGGTGAGTAACCATGGGCAGAGACCTCTCAAACACAAGCCAGAGGAAACTGTTCACTCCATTGGAATGGCTTCTCTCCATTTGTCAAGGAGATAAAAACTAACACATGGTGCTTTTCTCTACGTTCATGCTTCCCCCTCACCCTCCACCCCCCGAAAAAGAGAAGGAAGGGAGGGAGGACACAGAATAAGTGTTGTAGAGAATAAGAAGTGTAAGGAGACAGGACTTAGGGACTCCCCATACAGCCAGAAGAGCTAAGGCTCAAGCAGGAAGGGAAATCCACAAAGCTCCACATGACAGCCTCATATTCCAACATCTTATTGCCTGGCTCTCTCTTGCCTTTCAGTAGAACATACTTTGTTTGCTAACACCAGCTTCTTATGAACCTAGTAGATGGGTTCTCGAGAGTACTGGGTAGGTTTCCAGTCTCCCCTTTCAGTCTCTGTCACATGACAAGACACAGTAAGTTGCCCAGTGACCTATTTTCTCAAGTTTGAAGATACAATAATAATCATACTAAAAAAGGAAAAATGATGCTTTCCCAGCAGAAATGGCTTTATCTACTCCCCTTAGAAGACAAAACACATAATACATGCAATTTAAACACATGGGTAAGTTGGCATAGAAAGTCTGAATCTCATTTAGGCTTTTCCATTCGAAGTACGGAGCACAGTAGCTACTCCTCATCTTGTATTCTAGTAAAATTGTTATGTAAACCAGCACTAGTGATTCTTATTTAAAAGCGTGTTTATTTGAATGACTCTGCTTTAATGAGAATAATTATCATTTACACTAGGCTGTGATCTTTATGATCATCTAACTCTAATACCCTGATTAGCTCGGACCTGCATACTATAGCATTCATGAGCTTTGACACAAGATGGTGACTCAAAGACCACTTTGAGTTCAAGAACTTTGCCCCTGGAGAGAATGTGACTGGGAGATACACGTATTCACATCTCCTATGGCTGATCCATGCAGTGGGGGCACTGCCTACATATGAGGGGCTTTTCATTCATTGTTTACGGAAACCTAGTTACATATTTGAGGAAAGAGAATTGTTTCCAAATTCATATACTTTATAGGTTTTTCTGAACCAAATATATATACAATGTCTGTAACTCAAGATGCTAGTGACTAAGTCACAAGATATCCAAATGTTAAGCCATGATAGAGAGGGTTGAAAAAGATAGAGACTTCATTGGGAAGTCAGTTCTTATCTCTAGGCCCGCTTAGGAATTCCAATTGTTTACTTATTCCATTTAGGCTGCAGGAATAGAATCCCACAAACCTGGAGGCTGAGAAAAAAACATTCTATTTCTCACCATTCTGGAAGCCTGGAAAGCCAAGACCAAGGCACCGGCAGCTCTTCTACTACGGGTGCTCTGTAGAGCTTGGAGACAGCTAGCCACCCTTTTTAAGTTTTCAGAAGGCAGAGAGCTGTCTAGCCAGCTCTTTCCTTGCATGCCAAGCTGGCTGTGGCCCTCCCCCATGACCTAACTACCACTTAAAGCCCCTCCCCAACAGCACCTACTGGAAACTGAGTTGTCAATACACAGGAAAACCCAACATGCAGGGTGTGACAGTCCTGTCTCTGGAGATAGCAAAGCCCTGTCCCTGTACTTTCTGGTGCAGTCTGCTGCTTGTTCTTCTCATTTTTAATGCTATTACCTCAGGAAAATGCCAGTGACATTTACTTGTGTTTTAAGACTAATGGTGATAATTTTAAGAGACAGTGTGTGGGGGAAAAAAAAAATCAAAGATGGGACTACCACCCTGTCCCCGCCAATCCCTCCCAAGAAGAAAAAAAAATTCCTATCGTCTAATCCTGGTGGGCCACTTCTGGTCTGCTGATCAGTATTATCTATTAGGTGTATAGTCCAGCCCACCAGCTTTTCCTTTACAATCGTCCCAAGTGTACCCTCCTTTGTGAGTCTGTCCATTCCTCAAACTCTGCTTTCTCCTCGATACTCCACTTCTGTCTTTTCCTCTCCTCAGGGTTTCACGAGTTATTCCCAGCATTTCTACTTTAAGATGTGTATTTAAGTTCTAGATCTGTTAGTTGTGGTTCTAGGTTCAACCCCTATGGAACCCATTTTTATAGTAACCGCTTCTCTGTGTTTCCTTCCCTGGGGGCGGGTTTAGTAACTCATGAGGACATGGCGTGATCCCCATGCAACAGAGAACAATTCTGTCAGGCCTTGCTGTTGCAGGAGGAAAGGAAAACAGGAGTATGCAATAGAGACCTGATAGGCAGCTACTCAACTCCCACTGTGGGGGATGGGGGCAGCCTTCAGGGTTAAGATAGGATTGACAGACCCTTCAGTTACAAGAATGACAAAACACGGGAAGGGACGCTTGTGGCTCATCTGGAGGACCCAGATTCGACTCCCAGCATCCACGTGGCAGCTCCCAGACATCTGTAACTCTAGTTCCAAGGGATCAGATGCCCTCTTCTGGCCTCTGAAGACACTACACACACAAGGTCCCACAGACACTTGCAGGTAAAATACCCAAACATGTAAAATAAAAACAAATCTTTTTACAAATGATAAAAATGAAGAGAAATACCGATCATAAGGTCACAATAAATATTGTCCACTGTCATGATTTCAGCACGGGAACGGCAGCACTGTGAGGAGCAGGAAGCAGCAAGTTGCTTTCCAGTTACTAGGACCTTACCTTAGCACCTCCCAGCCAGTCCTCCAGCTGAGAGGCTTCGGAGAGGAGGTTAACTGAGTGCGCTGAGCCTCTGCAAGACCACAAGCATGTAACTATTTATGAGTACATACAGTTTGTCATACACTTCTAAGTTCCAGTTCTTGGCAATTCCTCGGGAGTGATCCCCAGTGAGTCTACTTTGGATTCCAACTGCAGCAATTCTAATCTATTCCAAGATGGACATCATTTTTCAAGCTCTTTCATTGAGTAAACTTAGAAAATGTCTTCTAGATGCAGACTGAGAGTGGGGGAGGGGCATCCTTCGGCCACATTACTCACCTGTTACAGAAATCTGAGATGGAGACTTGGTGACTTAGTGTGACACACCCATTAACACCCAGGCCTTGCTTCTAGGTACCCACACACCACCTCCTCCCTGCCCTCAGTAAATCAGTTCTACCAGGTCACACTTCATTCCTTTCTAGAACATTGTAGGATGTTAAGGAAGAGATGAAGTCGTCTCCAGTTCGGATCCAGGCCGGGGTCTTCGACAGCACCTGAGTGCCTGCTCCCTAGCACACCTTCTCACAGCAGACAGCCTGCAACAGTGACTGCCCAGGAGCCCGAGTGCCTGCTCCCCAGCACACCTTCTCACAGCAGACAGCCTGCAACAGTGACTGCCCAGGAGCCCGAGTGCCTGCTCCCCAGCACACCTTCTCACGGCAGACAGTGTGCAACAGCGACTGCCCGGGAGCCGCAAACTTCCAATCATCCTCCTTGGGTGGGCACTACTCAATACAGTGTCTTTTTAGGGAAAGCAAGTTACAGACCCATAAAGACCAACTATAAGACCACTTTAATCAGCTGGAGTCATAAGTAAACACAAATGGGAGGAAAAGAAACCATGAAGACTTCTTAGAAAGGTGTTTATGAAATCTGAAGACAAGGAGACAATGGCAAACGGTGGCACTCAACAGTAGCTCATATGTAGGAAATATTGCTGACATCAGCCTAAATTAAAGGCACACAGGATGACTGTCATGTTCTTGGGAGAAGGAAATGCAAGCATGTTCTTCCACACCATTAGAGTAAGATTCATTGCTTTCAGTGAAACAGTTTTATTGAACAATTAGTTACCTTAATGTTCTACAATACATGAATAGAATTTTTAAAAAGACTGAATACAAACTATCTAACATTAATCAAATTGTTCATGTATCAATTTATTGCATGTCAGTACAGAAAAATAAAAAGTATACCTTAAATGTAAAAACAAAAAACAACCAAATTAAAAAATAAAACTCACTTTCCTTGCCATGGTTAGTGCACAGATATGAGGACATTCAAATTTGAGCTATAAAACTTTATTACTACTTTTAAGGAAATATGGCAATAACAAAATTATGGCTCAGATTATGAAACTGGACTAACTTACTTCATGCTGAATGCACCTCACTACGGAAGCTGAAACTTCAGCATACGCTGTACTGACAGGAACTCTGTTATAAATTACGCTGCACACACACCCGTGACATACGTATATATTGCACTTTATGTCAAAAAGTATGGGTTATACAGTCCTGTCTTTAATCTATACTTTTTAATACAAAACATAAATGGAGGTATATCTGTGCCCTTGGCCAACGTTGACTGGCATAGGATGATGGCATAGCGAGCGAGCAGTGCTTCCGATGGGGAGAGGAGGTGCATGTGCGGTGAGAACACCAAGAGCCTTGCATTTCCTATCCAGCAGGCTGAACAAGTGCTCCAACTGTCAATTCCCACTCTTCCTGAGTCACATGAAGATACCGACGCTCAAGTCAACTATCCAAAGGATGTACTTACGACTAATTCTTTTCCTTTCAGTTTGTAAAAAATATATACTTATCAAACATAATGGGAAAAAGGCTCAGGGGATGACCAAAGGTCTCAAATATGGCAATGATGGCCTCGATTCGTGGTTTTCAACCTTCCTAACGCTGTGACCCATTAACACAGTCCCTTGGTTATGGTGAACCTCAACCATAACATTATTTTTGTGGTTACTTCATAACTGTAATTTGCTACTGTTACGAATCATAATGTAATTATCAGTGTCTTCTGATGGTTTTAGGTGACCCCTGTGAAAGCGTTATTAGATCCAAAGGGGTTGCGACCCACGGTTGGGAACCACTGGCCTAGATGAAAAGGTGACTTCTTTCAATGGATCACCTTACTAACTCCTGATCCTAAGGAGGGAAGACAGCTAACACAAACCACTGCTAAGAGCAACTTCCACGATAGTTTACATACTATTTAATCATCTCTACCAGGCCTATTCCCACCCAAGCCAAATCGAACAGGAGGGCAAGCATAGCAGGCAGGAACCCTCAGCTACACACATGCCATCACCTGTGATGTCAGCAGAGCCATGGCCTGTCTCATTTCAAGTGTCTGCAGCCCACCTGTGATTTAAGCTGTTGTGTGACCGACCCATTTTACTGCAACATTTAATGGGTGTCATCATGGTCAAATTAATGTTGTGAAACCCTTAGTTACATCAGGCACAGGGCCATGTTGTATTAGGACTTTGACTGAAAATGATATTCTACAATTCCCTGCTATTCATCTCAGCAATTAAGTATTCCTGCCTCTTTAAGAGCAGAGTCACCAACTGCTGTCAAGTGGTTTCTAGTCTACTGACACCCTTTTGTCTGTAACAAATACTTTCTTCCCTTAGCTTGCAGTATTCTCTGTAGGATCCTCTTTAAAAAAAAATCTGGTTTTCTCTATTTTTCTTTAAAACAAGGAATTTTAGATTTTTTTTCCCCAAGTAAACCGATTTGTCATGTTTAGGATAATTTTAGTGATTATAAATTCATAGTAGCTGAATAATTTAAGATTCTTTATCTACTTCTCTCACTGCTATTGAACAATGCTAGAAATCGACAGAAAGACCATGACCATTCCCCTAATGACTGACTCAGGTATAGCCATGGTTCATTGAGGCCAAGTGAGAAAGTTTTAAAGCTGATGCTGGGGTGTCATGGCTCCTGAATGTACAGGTTTGTTTTCTATCCCTACTCATCAAAGAAACTGCATCAAACACAAAGCTGGTAACAGGAGATGCCCTACAACTCTAAAGATAGCTCTATCTTTGCTGCCTAAGAGACGGTTCCTCGAGGAGAGCAAAGGCGGTAGGTGCAGTAGGTAGAATGTTCTTCCAGCCCTCAAGTCCCAGCCTGTGAATCTGAACAGAAGGAGCAGCAGGGAAAACAGCTGGGAAGGGGAAGAGGAATTTAAGCGGAAGGGGTTGCTGTCCTATTTCATCAGGAGAACATGTACAACCCAAGCTGGCTGGTCACTCACCCCTCCAGACCAAGCGACCCCAGATGCAGCACTCTGTAAGCATCAGAAGTGATCAAGTATGCATGAGAGCTTGTTTCTGCAGAAACTACATTCCACCTGTTAGTTACTCTTTTGGTCCTTCCAGTAGATGAGCATTCGGGACAGTCGTTCTACACAGCAAAGACCGACAGGATGAAAAGCAGCCTTTAATTGTGTAGTGAATTTACACATACAAAATACACCTTCCATGATGAGTACCAACTCTTTAAAAAACAACTCTTTACAATTAATAATTTATAGAAAATCATTATTCTTTAGAAATTATACTCGCTATACATTATTATTGTCTAAACATTAGCATAAAATGAAGGCTAAGAATGCTACTTGGCATAAGTATATCTAGCCCTATGTTCATGGAAAGTTTTAAATTAAGGTCAGGATTATTGACTGATTAGTACTCTGTTCTAGCTGCTTGTGGAAGGTCAATAAATATAGCTAAGTGATCTGCAGTAGTGTAGGAGCTGACCTAATGCGCAGGGCTCAAGCGTGTCTATCTGGTGAGGACTGTGGGGAAGGACTCGGCAAGCCCCAGCTCATGGCTGCATGCTAGCACACGTTCGCAGTCCTCAGAGGCTTGCTACTTGGTCAAGCACAGCCTCCCACCCACAACTCCTTAACGCTACCTGTGTGACAGGCTGGCCAAAGCTTTGGGGCCCTTCAGACCCAGCTGGGGAAACTGACAAACTATCTACGACTGTCACTTTGTATAGAGCCCCGTTACACAAAACTGAAATATTAAGTCATACTTGGTTATTTGCTTTTGTGGTTTTCTTTCATGATGTGATTTACTTGCAGAAAGTACAATAAATGATGCTTGTCTCTGTCAGGTCAGGCACATCCGAGGTACTGCGACTTCAGTCAGATGGACACTGCATAAGGCTGTGTGCACACATTGGTTGAGGCAGTCTACCTCAACTATTGGCTAGTTCTAGCCCTTGCTGCGGCTGTTACTGTTTTAGCTGGAGATTCATAAACTGGCAGAGGCTAAAATTCTGCTTAACTAAAATCACGAATTTTACAAAGTTCAATGTGCAAAGAAAGCTACAGTAAAATGCTGACTTCCTAGCCCACGAGCCACGATGCAGACAGTACCTAACAGAAACACAGTACATCTACAGTGGAAAATGGTCCTGTTTATTATTAGGAAAAAGCCAGATCTCGGCAGCAGAGCATAGAATCTGCTCATAGGCCTCACACTCATTCCTCACCACAAACAAAATAGAGTTTACATAAAAATAGATATAACCCAGGAAACCATATACATTGGCATGTGACCAGAGTTATTTACATTAAAAATATCGCATTGCATAAGTCAAGAATAAAACACCGCCATGCACTTCATCTTAATGTTTAAGGTGACAAGGCAGTAGCACTAGGCTTGCTTACCGTGATTGTCCCAGTATTTACTGAAGGAATGACACCCGAAGGTTTCTTGCTTGTGTCTCCATCTGATTACAATATAGATTTTACCACTTAACCAACAGGAGACTTTTGGATGAGCTCTAGCACACCAGCATCTTAAACTAAAGACAAGGGTGTTAACCAGGCTAGAAGTTCTGGTGGGACTATGAAAGAATCTCAAGAAGACCAGTTCTGAAAACACGGAGAGTTACAGGATCATCAGGACGGATCAGTCACTGTGCAGACCCCGGGAACACACACCCAGAGAGGACCGAAACCCAGGGCACCATCGAGAGGGGCATCAGATGATGGTGACGTTGGATGATGTTTTCGTCATCTCCTCGGGAGAGTGACTCTTGACCACTTCCTTGATGAACTGTTCGAGCGCAGTGAAGTAGCCTTGGCACTGCCATGTGTCGTTGTGCGTCCCATCTGGGAAAATGGCTAGTCTCTTAGTCCGGGATGGGGACAGCTCATAGAGCTGCTTCATCATCACGGGTGGAATCAACTGGTCAGAGAGACCAGAGATGAAGAGAGAAGGCATCCTGCACTGGGAGATCTTCCTGTAGGACAGAAACTTATTTTTATAGCACCATAGAGGAAGATACCGCATTGGGAAGAAGGAAAATAGTGTGCTGGCCATGTGTGGGATGCTCAGGAATGTGTTCTCCACCATGATGGCTGAGATCCTGTGAGAGTTCTCAGAAGCCAAGTGAATGGCCACCGCCCCTCCCAGGGAGCGGCCAAAAAGGAAAACCTTTGTTTTATCGAGGTCAGGTCTAGTCATCACATAGTCTAGCACAGCTTCGGAATCCAAGTACAGTCCTTCTTCGCTGGCTTCTCCTTCGCTCTTCCCATACCCCCGATAGTCGACCAGCACGAGATTCACTTTGAGGTTCACCAGCATCAGCAGTGCGTTTGGTAATCTGTGGCCTATGTTGCCCGCATTCCCGTGAAAATAAATTATAGTTGGGGAGTAGGGGGAGTTGTCTCCAGTGTATCTCACCAAGATCAGATTCAGGCGTACTCCATCTTTGGTTCTGATGAAAATATTCTCATGTGGAATCCCCGTGGGCATGGGGACATAGAGGCGGGAGGAGGACGGCTGTTCTGGAAAGTAGAGCAGGACATCCTGGAATTTATACAGGATGCCCGCGACGGACACGAGTATCAGCAGAAGTAAGACCACGCCTCCGTACAGGTGAAAAGTCACTATCAAAGGCAAAAGCGAGATGCGGCACAGAGCCCAAGACCAGGATGCCAAGGCTAGTAGCCACCTTTCAATAAAGTTCCACAGCATCCAGGATTTTTCCATGGTAGCTCCACGCAGGTATCCTAGGAGACACAGAGAGAACCATGACTCAGAGGTGAGACCATCATGGAAAGTACTCAGTACGCTGGGACTACGTCCTCGCCCGTCCTTCCTCGCTCCACTCTGTCTTCCCAACCCGCAGTCACAGGACACAGTCACACTGGGAAAAGGCGCTTCTCTGCTTCCAGGTTCCAGTCATGTGCTTTCAATGATTTTATTAAAAAAAAAATAACAAAAAACAAAATTCTAAGACTATTCCCATTCTGATCCACGAGGAGATGGAGACATGGATCTGGCTGCTGTCCTTGCTCTACAGTAACTCATGAGACAGCACGCTTCCTAGAGCCCCTCCTTCCCTCACTTCTTTCAACCCTTACACATTGGTCAAGAGTCTGTTATTTCATAAAGTTTTTACTATTGTTTCATATGTTGCTACACTTAGCCTTTTTTCTTTAAAGATTCCATATACAGTCAATTCTATATACAGACAACTTTGAACAACTTTTGATCCTCCTGCCTCCGTATCTCCAGTGCTAGGATTACAGCGCTACACCATTATGTTCAGTTTTATATGGTGCTGGAAGCTAAGCCAGGGGCTCCAGCATGACAGGCAATTGAAACCATGCCCACCCCCATCTTCTTGCTTGGATTTTTATTCAAAGCAATAATGTTGAACATAAATAATAGCATAACCCTTTTATCTTTAATTTCTGAAGTAAACAACGCCATCCATTTAGCAAGCTTTGCTGTAGGAAAAGAAACACTGAAGGTCAAATAAAAGCACAACTTAAAGAAAAAATACGCAAGCACTACAGGTATTCAATGTAACCAAGCACTGCAGGTATTTAGTGTGGCTAAAGCAGAACTGCAGGATGCAGTAGAGGCACTCAACAGAGCACTGCAGTCGCTGCTTGCTCACCGCATGCCCCTGTCGCCTGTCACCAGTTCACACAGGGCTCCTTTATCCCTTGGGACAGCAGACCCTGATGGCGCATGGCATGCAAGCTTCCCATATAAAGCTTGAACTTATTTTTGAATTGGATTAAAGAAAAATGAAAGAAAGTGGCTCCAACTTGATATAAGATACAAAAGGCCGTGGAGGCAGCAAATATAGGTCAACGAGAGAACATCTGCTAGCACGTGTCAAGCCTGGGATTTCATCCCCAGCTCTGCAAAGTAAAAGGAACAATGACAATGATTTTAATTATGACCCAAAAACAGATTTAAAAGGTTTGGAATAATACACACACATTGAGCCTGCATACACATTGGAGTATTGCAAAATATGGTAAGATACCATTTAAGATTTCATTTAAGAAGCAAGTCAAAATCCTTATTGCTCTTTTCATAGCCACTTAGTTATCTGACAGAGCTATCAATGATGAGTGGCCAACAATAAGGAACTCAAGGTCATTTTAGTGACTTCCTAAACAAAATCACAGGGAAACCCCACTGCCCTTGCGCCTCTGTTCAACAGTTCCCAACCTACCATCTAGCTCCACACTACCTCGACAGGAAAAAGCGAGCTGAAACCCCACTAGCAACCTGTGACTATGGAACGTGTGCCTGCAATTGGGTAAGTAGCAACAAAGTAACTTAGTTTTCAAATAAAGGAAAAAAGAGAAAGTGTAAGGGGAACTAGAAAGCCCAGCACACACAGAGGAAGCACATTCTGAACTCAAACCCACATTCAGGTCTGCTTAGACTGCTCTACAGCTTCAGTCCTCATTACTACAGCCCCAGCCCCTTTTCTTGTCTAAGTACCGTATCCCTCAAAGCTATGCACCCAGGACTGAAATATCTAAGAAAATGATCAGCTTGCTAAAGCAGGATATTCTGAGCAGAGGGTACTTAAGCCATTTGTCTGAATGTGTAAGTGATTGGCAATAAGTAATATACTTTGGAGTTTCAAAAAAAAAAAGCTCCTCAAAGCCACCTTAAAGGATAATAAAATTTTGACAACAAAAAAAAATGATAAACGTAATTTATAATGGGTGATTCCATGACAATGCAGGAATAATTATGAGCTCATTTTGAAGAATACCAATTGAACCTGAGTTTTTAGAATAGATTAATAAACATGTTTCCTTCATACTGACAGACTATGGTTCAGAATGAAACCACATAACCCAGTCTGTCCGCCTCATTCCACCATCCGCCTCAAAGATGCTCTGAGGGGAATGGCAACATGGCAAGTTTCAGCGAGGGCGCCTCTGAGTTGGATGCCATATGGAACAGCGTGTCCTCTGCTGGGTGTTGGAGTCTACGCCTATGGACTGTTGTTAACAAGACAGGGTTGTGAGAAGCAGGGAACAGCTGCACTGTGTGGGACCTACTCCCCCTCTTGTGCTGTCTTCCCACTGTACCTGAGCTACCAATGGGAAAGAAATGCTTGATGCCAACATGGCTCTCAAGAAGTCGCCATAAATAATGCAGAGCGTGGCTGGTGCCTTGTGCAATACTTAGGTCTTCTGAGTCTGAAAGAAATGTCCAGCTAACTCCAAGACTTGGTCATGTACCATGGCTCAGGTAATCAACTGTACCTCAAAGTGTGCACCATATGGCAAAATATTTGTGAGTTATCACCAGAAAAAAATAAATTGCTTCCCGGCGAGTGCCATGTAAAGGTGCTGTAGCCTGTCCTGCCATCAGGGCTGCAGCCACTGCCATGCAATTTCTGCCTCTTCTTTACAGGGCTTCAGTGAGGCACAAGGAAAACTAACTCCTATGTGTGACACCAACCAATTGGAGGCCGAGATGAAAAACTATTTAAAGTACTGAGCATACTGGCCACACGCACCTGACCTCCTCAGCCGTGCAATGGTTTCACTTCTAAGAAAACATCCTAAGGGCTGGAGAGATGGTTCTGGGGTTAAGAGTGCTTACTGCTCATTCAACTCCCAACACTCACACAGCAGCTCACAACCACCTGAAACTCTATCCTCAGGGATTCAACGTCCTCTTCTGGCCTCATAGGTTCCTGCACACACAACGTAAACATGATCTCACACAGGCTCACACATGCACATAAAGTAAGAGACAGAGCATGTAATCACCTTATAAACTGGTGTGTGAAAAATGGAGTTCAGGATCAAAGTAGCACTGCCCCTAGAATACTGCCAGAGGCCCCGGGAGCGCTGTCAAAGCCATCTGAACTCTCGCGCCAGTTGGCCTCCCAGCTTTGTCTCTACGCGAGCTCATTAAGAAGCGCTAACGCATCTTACCATGCTATACCACTTAACGTTCGAGGGCAATGTCACAGACAAAGATGCCACTCTGATCCCTGCTGCTTAAATTCTGCACTTTTGAATATGATCAATATGCCAGTTTTGATGTGTGGCCCGTGGTCTGCTGAGTCCTCTTAAACAGCCTTGAGCTGCTCACGTGGCAGACACACTCATGACTGTACCCACCTCACACACGTTCATGCAGTTACAGGAGACTAAAGAAACTAAAGATCACAATCATCCATAACACAACAAAGCAGGCGTCAACCGTCACGGCCGTCATCACAAGAGGGAGAACTCGAGCATCTTTTAAGAGCAGGACGGAGCACGTGTGCAGAGCTAGGAGTCTTTTCTTTCCATTAAGCAGCTGTCGGTGCCACTTATTTTTAATCACTTAGCACAATTATTCATGGAAACACAAAGGATTCAAAATAATCTAAATACATACTTGGCAAGAACAGCAGAGAGGAAATTAGAGCAGCTAGGAGCTGTGAGCTGAGGCCCCAGCTGAGACAGACGGTTTTATGCCCTGAGTTCTCGAAAGATGGCGGACTTCTGGAGCTGCCCCAGAGCCTGTGCAGGGCCCACAAGATCAGCACCGTCTTCACAGCAACACCACGGTGCTGCCTACCCTTCCAGTGTCTGACATCTGCCGTGTGGACGCAATGATGGCTGAGACTCGTGCCTGCGCAAGTACAGAGCTAACAGGCAAGACTTTCCTCCCATCCCCAACCATGAGCTCAGGGAGGAAGGGGAAAGGCAGAAGTCATGTGACAGCACTGAAGACGCAGTAAAAACTGTCATCTATATGCTAACACCTTTAAGGCTTGCATGGGATGCATGGTATCAGGAGCGCACATGAAGCTCTTGTGCTAAGCACGGACACACATGAAGCACAGGTTACACTGGCTGCCGTCTCACAGAGACAAACCATGGTCAGTATTACATTTATGCAGACATATGTGTTTACAAGGCCTTTTTGGGGGGAAATGAATGAAGTTCAAATTTCTAATACTTGAAAACTGATAACTCTGTGTGGTGGTGGTACCAGCAAGTGTGATTTCTGGCAAGTGATTAGATGTGTTACCATCTGCAGGAAATGCTGAATTCAGTGAACACACTCTAAGTGGCCAGACACTATGCAGGAGTTTAGGTTGACAGGAGGGTAATGTAACACACTCATTTCAGACCTAAGACAGATCCAGTGGGCCTCACTGCCTGAGCATCAAGACTTCCTTCACAGGTTCCCAACACCACAAAGTAAGTGACCTTTAAGTAAATTGCCCCAAATGTGCAGCAGCAGCTGCGGCAGCAGAGAACACCTTGTTCCTTCACCTACAGCCACAGCCGTGTGTGGGTCGACTTCGGCATGCTGTACCTACAGAAGCCTCACTAAGCAGATACTAAAGTGAAGTTGAAAATGTTAAACCGTGCCATAGCCCTATTTCTGCAACTACAGGAGGTTTACAAGAAATGTTGCTTGCTATCTTGTCATGGATTTATTACTAATGCACAAACTCTCACTTCTAATTTCTAACACAATAAAATACTATACAACCCAAATTTCTTGAGTCCTCAATAATTACTCAAAACATAAAGAGGTCCTGAAGGCTGGAGAGATGGTTCTGTGGTTAAGAGGAAACACTACTCTTACAGAGAACCTAGGTTCAGCTCTTGGCACCCAGGCCGGACACCTGGACACCTCTCCACAGCTCCAGGAGATCCAACACTCTCCTCTGATCTGTGAGGGCACTGCCTCAGGTGTACATGTACAAACTTAATGTGTACACACACACAAACACACACACACACAAACACGAGAGTGCATGTGTGTTAAAAAATAAAAACCAATTTTTAAAAAATAACACAGTCCTGAAACCAAAGTCTGAGCGCCACTCTTTAAGACAAGTAACTCTATGGCCTTCCCCATGAGTCCTGAAATTAAGAGCAGCATACTATTTAAATCCTTCATGCAATAGGTTCTTTACCCAGTAACATTACACCTGAAAGAGCAACAAGTCTAAGAATAATTGAAATACAGCTATAGGAGTAGAAGTGTTTTAATTGTCAGTATGGTAATAAATTAGACAGTAAACTGGTCAAATCTATTTCTTTATCATGGACAAGTATATTTTTTAATAAAGGTCAAAACTACTTCACAGATACAATCTTTCTCTACTTACTCTAATTATTTTAAAGTGCAAAAGAGTGAAGTTTACATTTGTTAACTGATGCTACCAACATCAAGAGATCTTTGAAAACCACCTCTGTGAATCACAATGTTTAGCTGGCTGTAAACCGTCAAGAGCGGTGAGCACAGGTCCCTGCTGACACTGTGCCAGCCGCACAGCTGACGCGAAAACACAAATAGCTACTCTCAGGGTGCTGAAGACACCACGGCACGAGCTAGCTGTCCCCGATGGTTGCCCACATGCCATCAATACTGAGAAAGTGTGTTCTATGGTCCTAGGGGACAGATGAGCAGATCTGCCCACAGAGACGCTGGAGGGACTGTCAGGTCCAGGGGGCATTCAAACCTGAAGCAGACACCTCCAAATTACACCAGGTAGGAATTTAGGATCATCTCGGTGCTTTTCCCCTCGAAAACCCCAAGGATGAACAAAAGCGGTCATCTTAGAAAAAACTTGGATGGTACATTATTGTCACCATGAAAGCCAATAACAATTAGTTCTCAGATTTTATCTCCAAGTAAGAAAATGGTAAACGACAAAAAGAAACTCTCAAGTCTAAAATGTAAACAATGAGGGCTACACTGTAGAATGGTAAGCTATTGTAAACAGGCCAAATTTTAGGTATTAAGCTGACATTTATTTTCTTATATGAAGCAGACTTCATAGAAGTACCCAGGCTCTAGGCTCCCAGGGTCACTCCAAACTGGAAAACCTGCAACCCAGAAAAGCAAACTTATCAGGATGCACTGCTTTGGGATCTAAGACTTATGAGACTCAGTGGCATAAAATGTAATAAGGTGTTTGGAAGCTTTGCCACTCGCCAAACATCGTAATTACAAGAACTGGGGCTTGTCCTAGATCTATTCGAAAGTGGGTGTTTAAGGGCCTGAGGTTTTCCTGAGGCAGAGCCACAGCCATTAGAAAGGTATCGGGAGCTCACAGGATGAACGATCCAGAGAACATAAACAATTCTGAGGTAGCAGAGCCCGACAGCCCAGCAGAGTCTGACCAGGAAATCATTCAGAAGATAAGCTGCCACCAGTGTTCTGGGGGAAGGCAGCAAGCCAAGCACTACCTGTAGGCGAAGCCTATCTTCAACTTGCTTGGTCTTTTTGACTATTTAATACACAACAGCAGGGTGAAGCACTTACTCGAAATGTGGCTGAGATGTGGTGACAGGCGCTGCCACTCAAGCGTTTTATTACACGCCACAGCCAAGGAAGTCTCAGTAAGCAGGTCGAATCCCAGCTAAATCACAGCAATGACTCACTGGTAGTTACGGCATTTATATGTGGTAAAGTTATTGGGGTAAGGCTTCATTTTTCTGTGGGAACCCAGCTCAGACTACAGAGCCTCCGGAACGCTTCCCTTGGACCTTCCTCTCCTGCCACCAGTTCCACGCTGTAGTCTGTGCCAACTTAGGTGCCGGTATTTACCTATGTGGTGATGGGCCTGCTGACACAGGCTGGGAGTTCCTGGATGGCAGTGACCTTATGTCACTCCACTGTACACTTTGAATGTACAGCAAGACCCTAGGTGTGCAGCGAGTAAGTCCAGCTCAATCGCAGCTCAGCTGGGTGATGTCTCAGGCAGTACAGTTACGGCATTAACTCTACAGGGACCGTCACTAATTCTCAGGGAGATAGAACAGTGCTCTAGAAAAGAACACGTCTATCACACACACACACACACACACACACACACACACACGTAAGTACTAACTCAAGCCAGAAAACAGGTGGATCGACAAACAAACAACAACCACTCCCAAAACCAAACGTCAAACTTAAAACCAGTGGGCCACTCTGCGAAGTAAAAAGTGCACAACAGAGGAAGGGGGTCAATTTAAGGTTGACAGCTCAGCCAAGCACACTCCCTGACGCCTTCTGGCTTCACATTGACGGTGGCACGAGTCTAGCCCTGGCCAAGTGACTTCAAGTGTGCGGAAACTCTTGCTCTGAAGGCCCCGTGGCATGCAGCTGCGGGGTTCGCAGGTCTGCACCTGTTACAGAGAATCCCAAGCCGGGGCTTTGGTGACCGACTGCTCCGGGAGGAGGGGAGGGGACCGAGGGCGACACGGGCGCCGGGGTGCGAAGGTCGGGGAGGCCGCCCGACAACCCGCCCGCCCGCCCGCCCGTCCCCGCAGCACTCACTCAGGCTCGCGGGCGGACTGCGCAGTCGGCCGCGGGCTCGGAACCCGGCTCCGCGCAGCAGCGAGGCCCCGCGCCGCCCCCGCCGCTCCTCATCGTCCTCCTCCCGCCGAGGGGCCGCCGTCGCCACCGTCTAGCCCGGGGCTCCCGCACTTCCGGCTCGAGCGCGGTGTCGCTGGCAAATGCCGCCGCCGGCCCCCACATAACCTGCTCTCCGGCTTCCTCCCCGGAGTCGGAAGCCGGGCTGCGCTTCTGGGCATGCGCAGGGCACCAGGCTCCGCCCTCGCGCTACGGTGGCCGGCTAGGGGCAAGATAACGGCTTGGCGTTTGCAGTTCGCGCAGTCTGCACCCGCTGCAGGGAGCCAGGACTTCAATTCCCGAGGCCAAGCGCTCCCGTTTCTTTCTTTTTCTTTTTTTTCTTTTTCTTTTTCGTTTTCATTTCTTTCTTTCTTTCTTTCTTTTTTTTTTTTACAGTCACTGAAGCGGACCTGTCAAGGCAGATGACGTCTTATTCTTAAAGTCTCTCCAAACTCTCCCAGACGTCTCTGCCTCTGGTTATGCCCTCACTTTTATCTACAATACACTTACTTTTCCACCATACCCAGGAGCGCTCCTGTCCTCTTTTTATTTCTTTTTCTTTTGTTTTTAATTCCGTGAGTGAAAACAAAAGAAAACAAATTTGGTTTTCTCTATGAACCGTGTGGCTAAAACAATACATCACTGCCAGGGCTTTGAGTCGATTTCCAGTTTTCCTCGTCCTGCCGAGTTCTGCCTGTGTCTGACGTCGGAGCCCAGGAGCGGTGAATCAGGCACAAGAGCTGTCTCTCCGGACCAGCAAGTGGGGCCTCTTACCTGTGGCTTTGCATCACCGGGAACAGGCGGGAGATCAGGGCAAACTAAAAAGAAAATAATTGGCCACAAGAAGCCTTAGGACCTGGCTCCACTTTGGACTACTTAGCCCCTAACCCTCTAGCGTTTCACCTGTGCAGCAAAGCTTCACTTTCAAAGGAAATGATCGCAGGCGTTCTCATCTTTTGCCCGTAATTTCTGAATTCTGATTGGAGGAATAGGGCAGGTCACAGCGACATTTCCAGTGAAAGGCAAAAGTTCCTTGGATGTAGGGCACTGAGACTATATTCCCGTCTATTTTGAGTATCTAGTAGTCATTGAGTGAAGTAGGAGTTCAACAAAACTATCGGCTAACTTTATTTCCAGTCCCCGACCACATTTAGAAAGCCTGTGGTCCATAAAGATTATGTTTCTGTGCCATGAATTATGAATATCAGTTGTGTGTCGTTTCTGCAAAGTGAAAACGCTACAAACTGAACCTGAAATAATTTTGCAAAAGACGTTTTCCGCAGCCCTGGACGCTTTGGGAGGGAGGATGCTCCTGTCCCCTAGAGGGCTGCAAACCGAGCACGTCCGGGCAGCAACCCCCTCGCTCAAATTCGGCTCAACGTCGACACCCAGCGGCGTGGAAAGGAACTTGCTCGGCTACAGCCCGAGGCCTGGGAGGCCCTGCTGCGCAGGCGCTCTGAGTCGCTGCGCCCGCCGGCCTGCTCATCATTGCGCCTGCGCACCCCACTCGCCCGCGGCCTTAAGCAGTGCCAGGCGCTCTGCCCCTACTGCGCCTGCGCGGCAAGCAGCTGGCGGAAACGCAGAACCGGCTTGCCGGAAGAGCCGCTTCCGGTCGGAGCGAAGCTGGGCTACTGAGGGGACGCTGCGAGGCTGGAGGTATGGATGCCTGGGAGAGGGAGGGCGGGCGAGGTCCTGGTGAGGCTGGCATCCTTCCCGCACTTGGCAGCCACCTTGGGATGGCACCCTGTTCGTTTTAATTGCTTACATCCCTTCTGACAGTGACGATGATCCTCTGCACACAACTCCCCCGTCCCGCCCCAGCCGCCCAGGTTGCTTAGGTTAGCAGACGTTGAAGTAACAAGTGTCAGTCTTTCTGAAGCCCGGCACCGGCTTGAGCACCTTCGAGAGCTTGTGGTAGTCGACTTTATCGAGTGTTAAAAAGTGTAAGAGTGCGTTTGAACTTCAGCGCCTGAAGCCTACCTACAATGATAGTAATTTTTTTTCTTATTGTAAATGAAAGCATTATCTCATACCTCAGGATGCAAAAAAAAGTAAAATAAAATTGGTAATCGGGTAAAAGCAGAGATTCAGATATATAACTTCCCTTGCAGTTGTATTGAGCAAGAGTTGTGTGTTTTTAGAGCAATTTGCAACCTGTTATTTGCTATTATAGTTATTTTAAGATGCACATGTAGTCACCGTTTCCCGCAACACACCGTGAGTATAAATTCACCTGAATCGCTTGCTCCGTTTTGTTGAGGAAACGTTTGAGACGACATGCATTCTACAGATAGACCTATAGACAATGTGCCTATGCTTGAGCATTCAGAACGTATTTCTTAATATGCTTTGTTTTACGTGTGTTGTGCAGAAGTTGTAATTAGAATGGCGTCCGGGATTCTGTTCCCCTTTGACAGAAGCAGGTGGTACAGTCAGTCATGCGAGCCAGCTGCAGCAGGTGGTGCAGTCAGATAAAATGCAGTTAGTAACGTAAAGAGTACAGCTCCAGGTGGGCTTTTGATCTCACCTACTGGGTAACTGGGTTTTCTCTGTCAAAAATAAGACTGAGAAGGGAGGTTTGTTGTTTTCGTCCATGGGCCACAAGTACTGGCTGTGAATTATTGCCGGTGTGGGCAGAACCAAACTGGCAGCCAATTTTGCTGGTGTCAGTATTTAACCAGCCCAGTTCCCGTCCTGTGTGCTTTCCCACAAATCGCCTGTAAGCATTTAGTAATTAGTTCCACAAGCAAATTTGCATCATACTCGTCATGGGTAGCACAAATTAGCACTTGACGTGAGACTTTTCTCTGTGGGGCGGAGAAGTGGAGGGTGGGAATTTTCATAGTCATCATTGCCACTCAGATGCTGTTGTCTGAAGTCATGTGATAAGGCATGATTGTGATTTCTGGAACATACCTTTTGCTTGAAATCATTTCTAGAAAACTTGCTAAAATGTTATGCAATATAAACCATGTTAAAGCCGGGCGGTGGTGGCACACTCCTTTAATCCCAGCACTCTGGAGGTAGAGGCAGGCGGATCTCTGTGAGTTTGAGGCCAGCCTGGTCTATAAGAGCTCGTTCCAGGACAGGCCCCAAAGCTAAAACAAAAAAAGTATGTTAAAGTAACTGACATAGATCCCTAGAGGACTTTCAGGGATATTTAAAATGTCAGACAAATTCCATACATGTGTAACTATGTTAGCAATCATTCCAGACCCTACTCAGTTACTTCCTTGATTTTAGATGTCTTTGGTGAAAGGGCCGTGATTGTTAGGGTTTTAATTTTATTTTTGGTAAAGCATTTGATGTATTGATAGCTTTCTCTTGTTGTACCTTTTATTCCTTATAGAACATATGCTGTCTCAAAGCATACTGTCTGGCTTGTATGTAGTCACCAGACATTTGGGAAATAGCAAGTACAAAGACAGAATCAAAAGGAAATAATAATAATGAATAGATATTTGTGTAACGGTGATAGAAATAGGTAGAAATGAGGCTGTTATGGGGACAGGACTTCCAGCTGGTTTTGAGTGGCAGAGGATCTGTCTTAGCCGTCAGTGAAGGAATGAAGATAAATGCAGACATTGGTTTGCTTTGTAAGCAATGATTTTGGATTTCAGAATGCCTGAGAAATCAGGTTCCAGTTCAACGAGCAAGTAATTCCTTAAAAACACTGGCAGCAAGTCGTTTGTTTTGAGTGCAGTATGATTATCCAAGAAAGACGAAGAAGCATAACAGACTTCCCTCAGACCGGGAAATAAAGTTTACCACATCTCACTTGATTTTTCATTATTAGAAATGATATTTTTGTGTTCTGTGCTAAATACTTAGGAGATAGAATGCCAGCGAAGTTAGTGTTTAAGATAAATGGTGCTCAGTTACGGGACTTGAAGCTGTTGAGACTGGATGGGAAATGCTGGTTAGGGCAAAAGGAAACGCCGCTGCATGTGGGTCTGTCATTTACTGCATTGATCTGCTTTCCTTGAGTCAACTATGAATAGTTATTGGGATCCAAATCGCCTCTCTAAGCTCATTGTTTTAAATATTTATAGACTGCAACTGCCACTTAAAGTTACTCTCTCTTTGCTTTATTAGTTCAAATCAGAGGACTTGCTGCCCCTACTATGGCCGCCTCACAGTCTCCACAAACCGTTGCAGCTCATGTCCCCTTTGCAGACTTATGTTCCACGTTGGAACGGATACATAAAAGTAAAGACCGTGCAGAGAAAATCAGGCACTTCAAGGAATTTTTAGATTCTTGGCGGAAATTTCACGATGCCCTTCATAAGAACAAGAAGGATGTTCTAGACTCCTTTTACCCAGCCATGAGACTTATTCTTCCTCAGTTAGAGAGAGAGAGGATGGCGTATGGTATCAAAGAAACCATGCTTGCCAAGCTTTACATCGAATTACTGAATTTACCAAGGGAAGGCAAGGACGCCCTGAAGCTCCTAAATTATCGAACACCGAGTGGCGCTCGCACGGATGCTGGGGACTTTGCGATGATTGCGTACTTCGTGTTGAAGCCACGGTGCTTACAGAAAGGAAGCTTAACCATACAGCAGGTGAATGAACTCTTGGACTTAGTTGCCAGCAATAATTCTGGCAAAAGAAAAGACCTAGTAAAAAAGAGCCTTCTCCAGTTGATATCTCAGAGTTCAGCCCTGGAGCAAAAGTGGCTGATTCGCATGATCATTAAAGACTTAAAGCTTGGTGTCAGTCAGCAAACGATACTTAACGTTTTTCATAATGACGCAGTTGAGTTGCACAACGTCACCACAGATCTGCAGAAGGTCTGCCAGCAACTCCATGACCCCTCCACAGGGCTCAGCGATATCTCTATCAGTCTCTTTTCTGCCTTTAAGCCGATGCTAGCCGCCGTTGCCGATGTGGAGCGCGTGGAAAAGGACATGAAACAGCAGAGTTTCTACATCGAGACCAAGCTGGACGGCGAACGCATGCAGATGCACAAAGACGGGGCGGTGTACCGGTACTTCTCCAGAAACGGCTATAACTACACCGATCAGTTTGGAGCATCCCCAGAGGAAGGCTCCCTCACCCCCTTCATCCACGACGCCTTCCGGACAGACGTGCAAGAGTGCATCCTTGACGGTGAGATGATGGCCTACGCCCCGACCACGCAGACGTTCATGCAGAAGGGGGTCAAGTTCGACATCAAAAGGATGGTGGAGGATTCCGACCTGCAGACGTGTTACTGCGTCTTCGACGTGTTGATGGTTAATAATAAGAAGCTAGGGCGTGAGACCCTGAGGAAGAGATATGAGATCCTTAGCAATACGTTGACACCCATCCAGGGTCGAATAGAGATTGTGCAGAAGAAGCTAGCTCACACGAAGAACGAGGTGGTGGATGCCTTAAATGAAGCCATTGATAACAGAGAGGAGGGCATCATGGTCAAACACCCTCTGTCAATTTACAAACCAGACAAGAGAGGTGAAGGGTGGCTGAAAATTAAGCCGGAGTATGTCACTGGCTTAATGGACGAATTAGACCTCTTAATTGTGGGGGGCTACTGGGGCAAAGGTTCTCGAGGCGGCATGATGTCTCACTTTTTGTGTGCGGTGGCAGAAGCGCCGCCTCACGGTGAGAGGCCATCCGTGTTCCATTCTCTATGTCGTGTTGGGTCAGGATACACCATGAAGGAGCTCTATGATCTTGGCCTGAAATTGGCCAAATATTGGAAGCCTTTCCATAAGAAATCTCCACCGAGTAGCATTTTATGCGGCACAGAGAAGCCGGAAGTGTACATCGAGCCTCATCACTCCGTGATTGTCCAGATCAAGGCGGCAGAGATCGTCCCCAGTGACATGTACAAGACTGGGACCACGCTGCGCTTCCCGCGCATCGAGAAGATCAGAGATGACAAGGAGTGGCATGAGTGTATGACCCTGGGTGACTTGGAAGAGCTGAGGGGGAGGGCATCTGGGAAGCTTGCCACAAAGCACCTTCATGTCGGCGATGACGACGAACCTAGAGAAAAGAGACGAAAACCCGTCTCCAAAATGAAGAAAACCATCGGAATTATCGAACACTTGAAAGCGCCTAACCTCTCTAACGTAAGCAAGGTTTCTAACGTATTTGAGGATGTTGAGTTTTGTGTTATGACTGGGATGGAGGGCCATCCCAAGCCTGACCTGGAGAACAGAATTGCAGAACTTGGTGGCTGCATCGTGCAGAATCCAGGCCCAGAAACGTACTGTGTGATCGCAGGGCGCAGGGGCATCAGAGTGAGGAACATTATCTCCTCCGACGAACACGATGTCGTGAAGCCCGAGTGGCTGCTGGAGTGTTGTAAAACAAGAACGTGTGTGCCATGGCAGCCTCGCTTCATGGTTCACATGTGCCCGTCAACAAAGCAGCACTTTGCCCGTGAATATGATTGCTATGGAGATAGCTATTTTGTTGATACAGATTTGGAGCAACTGAAAGAAGTGTTCTCAGGAATTAAACCCAGGGAGCAGCAGACTCCTGAAGAAGTGGCCCCCGTGATCGCCGACCTAGAATCCCGCTATTCCTGGGATCGCTCTCCTCTCAGTATGTTTCGCCACTGCACCGTGTATCTGGACTTGTATGCTGTTGTCAACGACTTGAGCTCCAAAATCGAAGCAACGAGATTAGGTGTGACAGCACTCGAGCTGCGGTTTCATGGAGCCAGGGTAGCGTCCTGCTTATCTGAAGGGGTGTCTCATGTGATCGTTGGGGACGATCAGAGCCGAGTTGCAGACTTCAAAGCTTTCAGGAGGACTCTTAAGAAAAAGTTTAAGATCCTGCAAGAACGTTGGGTGACCGATTCAGTAGACAAGTGTGAGCTGCAGGATGAAAGTCGGTATTTGCTCTAGAGCTAACTTTCCGGGGAGAGCATGGGCTGCATCAGTGTTTGCTCTAGAGCTAGCTCCAGGGAGAGCATTGGCTGTGTCAGGCAACAGCGGCACTCACAAAGAAATAGCCAGCGACGTTCATTTTATCTCTTAAATACTTCAAAAGCATTTGTTACCCCAAGACAGTAATTTTTAGGTAGAAAAGACGAAAGAAAAGGGCCAGCGCTAAAAACAAAGTTTCAAACTTGGCTGATAACCATGATGCACAACGACAGTTTCTAGAGGCGCTTGTGCAGCATCCACACAGAAGCTAGCATTTGACTCGATATCAATAAAGTATATTTGGAAGCTTTTAGAACCATCACAGCTTTTGGCTTTCTAAACAGAATTTTCCAGAGTTAAAAATTGTAATTGTTTTTAGCTAGTAAAAGAATTATTCAAAAAAATCAGAGTTACTACAGTTAGACTTATAAAAGTAAGTCTTTTTATTCAAGAGCTCAAATACCTCCTAGAAGCATGAACTATTTTAATAATCAGTTTTTTATGGTTATGGTCAAATGAATTAAAAAGATTTTTTTGATAATGGTGAAGTTAAAAGAAAAATCATCTAAACACTGGACATGAGAAGTTAATTGACTTGATTACAAAATAAAAACCTTTGCAGTGCTAAGTTATCTTAGATTTAATCTTTCTGAAGTGGGACACGTCTCATAGAGAAATGCTTTTCATGAATGTACACTCCAGCATTAACAGAGTTCACAGAGCTTGTTTCCTGTCGGTGACCCTCTGAGGAGCTGCCCATACCGAGAACAAGCTGTGACGTCAGTAGAGAAAGCTTTGGCTTTTAGAGATGGCTTTATAGTTAATTGAAGTCACAGTTGTGTGTATTATGTCTGTACTCAGAAATGTGCTTCCATGGCAGCCCTGAAATGGAGAAGGGTGGGTCCTGAGGTAATGGGTATCAGTTATCTGAAGCAATTAGACTTCTTTTTGAAGCAATTGAATAAAGTTTATGGTTATTGTAATTTAAATAAAATTATTAAATATTTAATTAATACCAAAATAATGTTCACTTATTTTAAAGCAATTCGTCATAGTTCTTTTATTCAGATTTTATAGTGCTATTATACTTTGCGTCTTTGTGTGAGGTGGGTGTCCAGGGTGACCTTGCACTTACAGTAATGTGACTGTAAGCTCCCAAGTATTGAAATTACAGACACGAGCCATCGCTCTGTATACTTTCAGACTAGCTTCGTCCTGTTCCTTCTGGAATCGTTGGGTTTCACATACCAAATGAACTTTGACAATTTAAGAGTGTACTAATTCGTGTTTATAGAGGCATATTCCAAAGTGCAAGTATAGTTGAAGGTTTATAATTTTCCTACCAAAGGTAGCAGTGCTGAAACTTTCTACGCTTATTTATTTCCTCAGTAAGTTGTGAGAATATTTGCAGGCCGTAAAAGTTGCCCCACCGCCTCACTGCAGGCTAGCACTGCCCTGGACGCACCGCATGGACCTTTTAACCTGGGCCAGCGTTGAGTTAGCTCCTCACATTCCATCCACTTTTCCTTACCCTGTCAAGCGGTGCGGTGGATCTGTTATGAGGTTGTGTGATGGCTCTAAGCTTGGTTGTCAGTTTGACTGCCTCTGGACGCACCTAAACACAAGCTGTTGGGCACTCCTATGAGGGGTGTGAGGGGTTTTAAAACAGGAAGACTCCCCCTGAGTGTGGGTGACATCTGGTGGCAGTCCAGATGAAAGGACACGGAAGGTGGAGACAGCTCTTCCCTCACTGTGGCTGACAAGCTTATCTGTCCCTTGCCTGTGTTGGAACCTGCTTCTTCAGGATCCTTGCAGAGGCTGAAGACCAGCATTCAGGAATCCTCCAGACCCCCAGGGCCAAACAGGGACTGACGAGACATCCAACTTCATGGACCAAGTGACTTCTAGATTCACAGCCTCCTGTATGAGGTGGCCATCGTTTACCGACCTGAAAAATATCCTGTACTTCAGTCCAGTAAATCTCTTTTCAATATGTGGGTTTCTCTTGTCTGTTCCTTTGAAGAATCCTAAGTGGTGCCCTGAGTCCTAGAGCTGTCTCCCAGTCACACTATCTGTGCCCTGAGTCCTAGACTTCCTAAGTGTTGAAAAACCCTTAGTGAAATGCTTTCTTTGGTTCCTCTTGACCAGATCTCAACGTTTGCTGCTTGGTTGCTCCCAGCCAGGCCTACTCTGATTTTATTGACTCGGGGTGCTCTGTATCACAACAGCTCCAGTTTGTCATACAACCCCTCAGTGTGAAGTCTGATGGGCCTCTTGTGACAGCTCAGAGATAGCCAACTTGGCAGGACCTAGAATCATCTTGAGGCACACTTCTAGGAATGCTGTGGGGGGCTGTGTAGATTAGCTTAGCTTCTGGGCATGCCTGTGAGAGATTTCCTCGATTCGTTAGTTAGAAGTCAGAAGATCCACCCTCATATGGCAACCCCTGCTATGAGGGGCTCTGAGGGAAAGGTGCTTGCTCCGTGTCTGCTTGCCTTCGCTTCTTGGTGAAGCACTTGATGGCCGCCCGCCGCCACCATCACCACCACCTCCTCCATCTTTCCTGACACCAGAACCTGCTTCCTCATCCTTCCAAGGTAGCATGAAGACCAGTGGCTCTCTGTGAGCACCCCTGGCCTCCTGTGCCATCCTGAGACCTCGGAGGCCCCAAGTCTCCACAGCAGCTACCCGGTCTTCAGTCTTGGAGAATAAAGAACCATTGTTGGGCTCCCCAGACCATACCAGATAAGTCAACCTGATAAATCCCCTTTTGTTCTGCTGCTCTAGAAGTCACTGGCTGATAGACTCTTCAAACTTACAGTTCCTTTTAAAAGAAAAAAAAAATATCTAAAAAGTAACAACCTCCACTGCCCTGTTTCAATAGCCACCAAAGGCAGCCTTGCATATGGCAGAACTCCAGATGATAGGAAAACAGCCCTAGCTCCCAAGATGCCACCCGCACAAGCTTTCTCCTAGAAATCTTACTTTCTCAAGCCAGTTTGTTCAGGTTTCCCCATGCTCGCTGAGTCTCAAGCTCAAACCGTAGCAGTCAAGCTGGCGGTCCTCTGCTTAGCTGCAGCACACAGCTAGTCTTGATGGAGCTCCACAAAGTGAAGACAGTGACTCTACCACCCATGCCATTATCCGATGACTGTGCCAGACTTAAGGTGGTTGCTTCCCTGGCTTCTTGGCTACTGTCTTGTACTCTTAATCCTTTGTGTTTGCATCTCCAGAGTGCAAATGAGATTTTGTCACTCCTTGTGTGGTGGTTTGAAAGAGAATGGCCCCCCAAAAGGAGTGGCACTATTAGGAGGTGTGGCCTTGAAGTAGGTGTGGTCTTGTTGGAGAGCCTGTATAGCTGTGGGAGCAGGCTTTGAGGTCTCTTTTGCTTAAGCTTGTCTCAGTGTGATGACACCTAATCTACTTGCTGTTGCCTACATATCGATATGTAGCAGCTCCTTCTCCAGCACCCTGTCTGCCTGCACGCTGCCATGATGATAATGGACCGAACCTTTGAACTGTAAGCCACCACCTCAGTTAATGGTTCCCTTTGTGAGAGTTGCCGTGGTCATGGTGTCTCTTCACAGCAATAGAGACCCTAACTAAGACATAACTCATACCACCGAGTGGGGTAGCTGTGATAGGCCTGACCTCGTTTCTGTTTGAGGAATATGGACCTTGGGACTGTGGATTAGGAAAAGAGTTGAACAGTTTAAGAGCTGCTTAATGGGCCATATGGGTAGGAGCATGGAAGACAGTGGCTCTGACTGGTGTGATGAACCGTGTGGGCCTGGCTCAAAGGATTCAAAGGATAAGAATATTAATATGTGGGCCAGAGATGGGTCTTGTGATATTTTGGTGAAAAATGTGACTGCTTTTTGCCCTTGTCTGAAAAGTCTGCCCAAGGCTAATGTGCAGAGTTTGGGTTAATTCCTTCGGCAGAGGAGATCTCCAGACAGCCTAGTGTAGTGTTTTGTGGTTACTAGTGTTGGCTCTAATGAAGATTTATAATGAAAAGGAGCAAACTGAACAAGGAACAATATTTGAGAGGAAAAGTAGCACCAGGAACTGAAATGAAATTAAATTCTGTGTTCAAGGAGATGAACGGATTAAGAAGTGGAATAAAGGGAGTGGTGACCTCAGGGCAAGACCACACCCAGCTATCTTTCCAACTTGTGGAAAGGAATTAAAGAAAATTTTAGAGCTGGGTGTGGTGGCGACTGTGTTTAATCCCAGCACTTGGAAGGCAGAGGCTGACAGATCTTTGAGTTTGAGGCCACCCTGCTCTAATCATTGAAAACAGAAAGTTGGTGAAGATGTGATTGAATGTGGGGGGAGGGGGGCTGTTCCAGCCCCAGTAAGCAGCAGAACTTGGCAGTTTCAGCCGTGTGGTTCTGGCTTATATTCCTCTGCAACTAAGGAGAGCCACCAAGGCCAGCCATATGTCAGGGGTGCCCCTAAATGGACGCCCAGAGAGTTCATTGTGTTCAGCTGTGAAGTTGAAGACTGGATTGCCCTGGAAACCCCAAGATGTTGGAGATGCCAGAGTCATGGGATACCTGCTGAGGAAAGTTGCCAACATTGGAACCAGCCCCGCAGAAAGAGATGTGTTGCAGTCAACAAAGCTGAATGGAGTTGGAGATCTGAAGAACATTTTGACATCAGATATGGAGATGCAGAGTTTGGAGTTTGCCCAGCTGGTTTTCGTTCTTGCTTTGGTGCAGTATTTCCTCGGTATGGGAATGGTAATGTAGATCCTGTGCCATTATATGCTGGAAGTATGTAATTTGCTTTTGGATTTTGATTTTATAGTGGATTACAGTTAAGAGATTACATGAATCTTTGGAGAGACTTTGAAACAAGCTTGAGACTGTTATAGACTATGGGGACTTTAGAAGTTGGACTGAATGCATTTTTTTGCAAGCCTTTGGGGGCCTAATCAATAGATGCCTTTAAATATCTGTTCCTTGTCTGTACTTCCCAAGTGCTGGTGTTGCAGGCATGTACCATCAACTCTGGCTTCAGTGTTGGTTTGGTTTTTTTTTTAAATTATTATTATTATTTATAGACAGGCTCTGATTATGTAGCTCTGACTGACCTAAACTGCTAGGCTGGCCTTAAACTCACAGAGATCTGCCTGTCTCTGCGTCCTGAGTGTTGAGCTCTGGGACTATAGTGTGAGCTTTCCACCTGGCAACTGTTCATTATACAGTTGTGATAACTTGTTTCTCCGTTACAGGGTAAGAGACATGAGCCAGAAATCAGTGAATTCTTGAAAATCTCACATTCAATTAATTGTAGTACAAGAGCTAAAACTACTATGTTAGACATGGTTCTCTAAAGAAACACAATCTGTAGGATGAATGTATCATAAAAGTGAAAGTGTTGGATTTTGCTTGCACTGCAGGGGCTGGGATGTCCTACATGTCTATCTGCATAGTGAACAAGCTGATGCCTTAGTGGTCCCTATCTGATGCTGAAGATGTGAAGTTCCCGGACAGTTGCTGGTCTTCAGTCCATGTTGCAAAGCAGAAGGAGGTAGAGTCTGATGTCAACAGCAGAAGCATCAGGAGGTAGACACGGTCTGCCGGCAAGAAGTGAGTGTGCACAGGCAGCTAGCGCTAGTTTTGGAAGGTGCTTCCTGCTCTCCAGTTACTGCACCCTCACAGACATGCCCACAAGTACGTAGCCCAGATGTTTCCAGATTCTGTTAGTTGACAGTCAAGGGGAAGCCCCACAGATCTTGAGAGTCTTTATAGGGGGCTGTTGATTGTTGCACTTTGCTGCTGCAGGAATAGAAACCTAACAGTCACCTTGGGTTTAGGCTGTACCATCCAGGAAGTTGAATTGAGGGAATAATCCATGTCTTCAGTTTTTAAAAAGCTGTATCATGATATTTGAGGACTGAATGATGTGGCACCGGCAGTCCCTAAATCTATAGTTGGTATGATCAGAAAGGGTGCACTCTAACTGTGGGTGTTATAATAATTTGTCCAATGCTTAGTGATCTCAGAAGGAAGCAGGGTCATCCTGCAAATGCTGTCTGTTTACTTCTGTCCCTCGTGTCCTTTCTGCTGGAAAAGGGCTGCTGATAGCTGTGGTGGGTGCAGTGAGCCACACAATTGAGTTTTAGGTGAAAACAGACAATTGTTTGAATGGTTTTATGGGAGAGCATCATTTTCCCCCAGCTGATAGTTTGGGGACCCCGAGGATTTACAAAGATGTTTTTATGCAAAGTTAGTAATCATTTTTAATGTCATTGGGTTTTTTTATATCAATTATAAATCAGATAATTAATGTTCCCTTAAATGGAGCAATATGAAAACCTCTGGTCTGGGTTGAACTGAGCAGAGTCTGGCAAATGTCAGGTCTGACAGGTGGCGTCATGACTCAGCCACTGAATCATAGGGTCGCTCAGCTCCACAGCCTTGCTGACCTAAGGGTCGGGGTCATTCCTCAATGAGAAGCTACTGTTTATCACATACAAATTAATTTGTCTCAATATATTTTAATAAAAGAAAAGAAGTTGCATTATCCATGATATAGAGCTCACACACAGCACGTCAGTACTGTCTTCAGATAGGCACGTGTCCATTATCCACGATACAGAGCTCACACACAGCACGTCAGTACTGTCTTCAGATAGGCATTGTCCCCATCAGTTGCTAAGTAGCAGATAAAGCTGCTGCTGAGTTCCCAGAGCAACGTTGAAGATAAGAAAGATGACAGTGATGACCAGCCACGTGAGACTTTTCCAGGGGAGATGTGAACAGACATCTACGCATCTGAGACTGGGGACCAACAACAGACAAAAAGAAGGACACCACCAAGTCCAAATGGGTTTTATCAGTGTTTCCGGGGTACAGGTGAGACATTCTGAATATCTGCCGGGCGGATGTCAGAACTGCTGTGGACAAGAGCCTCAGTTCTCCCCCTAGTCCTTATCCCTTTGCCAGGGAAGTCCTTGTGTCTGTGTCACTGCTGCTGCGTGTTGATGATTTAGAGATCAAGACCAAGTCCCCTCAGCTCCACAGACCCACGAGAGAGGTCTTTGCTTGACGTATGTCACAACCCCGTCTGCAGTTGAAGCTGCCTTTGTAGTGACTGTCACAGTTGGCAAACATAATGAGACTTGCTAACCTTAGAAAGGAATGGCTAGTTTATCCGTGGTAAGTTACCGAAGAGCAGGTACACAGCACATTACAGGGCAGAATGTGGTGGTCAGAACTTCACACACACACACACACACACACACACACACACACTTTGGAGAAACTCTTACTCTGTAGCCTCGGCTGGACTTGAACTCATAACCCTTCTGCTTTACTGTATTGCACCCAGGCTTGTGGTGTCCCTCAATTTGTTTATGACAAAGGTGTGAATTTCTTCTAAGTTAGTAGAATGTGATGGAGATACTGTAATGTCACATCTGCTTTTTTATTATATGACTCATTCTTATTCACAGGCTAATCCAAGCCTCTTCCTATTTCTCACCTTGCTGGCTGCTATACTTTAGATGCTGATTTTCTTTCAAAGGTGCATATGAAGGCATAATCTCTAGAGTGACTCTATGGGAGATGGTGGAACCTTGGAGAAATAGGGCCTACTAGGAGGTTTTTAGGTCGTTTGGCGCATACTGTTGAAGGGAATTATGATGCCCAAACCCCTCCTCCCACTTCCTTTTCTTTGCTCCTTGTATGAGTGGGTTTGCTTCACCATGCATCCCTGCCACGATTTGCTGATACCCAAAGGCATGGAGCCAACCAGTCATGGACTAGAGTTTCACAGTCACAAGGCAGATACATCTGCCATTCGGTAAGTTATCTGCCTTGGGTATTTGATACAGCAGAGGACAGCTGAGAGCCACACTGACTTTTGTAGAACTCCTGTAGACCTCACACCTGCAGGGAATGAAAAATTGCTAACAGCCCCAACTGCAGGGAAGCATTCTGCCCTGACTCAATTCCTGATGAGGACACAGTAGCTGATAACAAGTAAGCAGCTCATGCTCCCAGTTTCTAACCCTTCGATGACTGCATTGTAGGGGCAGTGACAGTCTGTGGTCCGCAGAAGCACTGAAGAGCACTGAAGATATGCTTCCTGCTTCCTGTCCCATTTGCATATCTGCTCACTGAGGCCCCCTGGACCAGAACCCAGCCCTGTTATGACCACACTTCCTTCCAGTCTCTCTGCTTGGCCAGCTCCCGGTTGAACGTACACACTACAGTACGTCACTATTCTAGCTCCGTGTGTATTCTGTTCTCCTGAAACATTTGCTCCCTCAGCACTTGTAATGCACCCCCCACATTTCCAAATCTCATCTCTAGAGCTGAAGGTTATATGCTCCGTTTTCCAGGGGAAAACCTCATCCCTTCTCTCGGTACCCCAAGGGCTTAGAAAGCTTGTGTTCCTTGTCCTTTTCTGCCTCATGGTCTCTTTGCCTGACTTTACCTTTCGGCTCAGTTGTTTGAGCACAGAGAAAACCATCTGAGTCTTTTAGGACTCACCATGTCTTAGGTTTATTCAACTTTCATAAGTATCTTTGCATTACAATCACACTGTTGTGATGTGAAGTCTTTTTATTAGTGTCTGTAAAATTAATCATGTACATTGATGAAAAACTTTCTGTCAAAACAAAAGCAGCTTACCTCTTTGTAAGAGTGTATTGCTGCCCAGTGTCCAAGAGCATGGATCTGAAAGGGAAAAGCCCAGCATTGAAATATGATGTCTGCGTAGACTGGTTGTGTATCCCTTCTGTGCCTCAGTTCTGTCTTCTATAAGATAATGTAATTATGGCATTCACTTTACTAAGTTGCTTTAAGGAAGGAAAGCAGACGTGCAGTCGATGCTCCACACATGGTATGTGCACAGCTGCTGCACAGCAGGGGAGGGTGAGCAGGGGCAGAGAAACACAGTACAAAGGACCACCTTGCGTGATGCCAGGGATCCCTTTATCCTCTGGAAATGTCCACACCTGGGGAAGCTCCCACCCTCCTCCTTCAGATGGAGATGCTGTTGGCATGTGATGAGGAGAGAGAGGACTTCTGCTAAGTATCTCACGAGGAGCGCAAAGAGTAGTGGTCCAAACTCAGATGCTTGTGGCCCATAGGTTAAGAAAACCTGTTCCAAAAGCTTCTATAATTTAATGTCATTAACTGTGACTAACCCCCGACCATACATAATTCAGTGGTATTTCTAGTCCAACTCTCATTCATAAAGCAAATACTAATCCCTGCTTACTCAGTTTAGAAGGCTTAGTGTACGTGCTAATGACTGCATGCCATGTTCTTGGAAGTTCTAAAGTACTCTGCAGATGACACTCACTATTAGTCACCCTTTGGAAAAGTTTAGCTGGGTCCTAGTACACAGGTCCCAGTGTCCTCTCTCCCAGTGCAGCCTTAGAGACCGAGGCCGTGCTGAATTATTTCTGCTAAGCTGGGACACCTACATTGAGGGAGGCAAACATTAGGGCCTAAGATGATTTTAGGCCCCGGGGCATAAATGTATGTAAATAGGTTCAAGGAAAACCATAGGTTTGCTTGCGGTATCCTGCATTGGAGCCGACTTCTTGCAGTGCTGCAGCAATGCAATACTGAGTTTATGGGAAGTTATGGCCAGTATCTGATATAAAGCCAGTCGCTCAGGAATGAAACAAGAAGCACCTGGAAGTACAGCTGTCCTCTCTTACGGTGCCCCTTTCTGCTGCACAGCTCACCGTGTGTTTCACACTGTTCTGATAAGAACATAACAAAGTACTCGGTAAAAACTCAAAAGCAGACCCCCAAGATACTGGGAATAATGGGCTGCTCTCTTTTTTGATACTGTATGTGAACCATCTCCTATAGATTTTGTTTTCTTTTCAGATGCTGTGAACTGAAGTTCTCAGAAAAAATATAAATAAAACAAGCCATACCGATTTTTAAATATTCCACAAGGTTGATCAGTTTAGAAACACATGGTTCTGGGGAGTTGGAATGTTGCAGATACAGATTATCTGGGGGATAATCAATACTCATCCATTGCCCATTTCTGAGCCACACCTAACATCTGCCCTGGTACTACTGGACAAATCCTTGGGAATGTACAGATTGCTAACTGCCACCTGCCCAAAGGCTAAGAATAAAAACAGGTGACAGTTGAGCCAGCGTGTCCACTTTGCTCTAACCTTCATGCCCGTGTTTCCACCAATGTATTTGAAATAAGTCTTGATGTATAAGTCTCTGTTCTGCTATTGGAAAAACTTCGTGAAACTGTTTTCACAATGGAGCTTGAAATTTGGGGTAACCCAAATTCGAGCAACCCATGGACCCTTGTATTTGGTTCCTCATTAGTCACCCTTGTTCTGCAAGGGAGAGCTGTGTTTGTACAAGACTGTGTAAGTCACATTTCAAGAGGGCGTTTGCCTCGATCCCACCCTGTCATTTTCCTGTTAGGGCACAGCCATACCCCCAGAAACACATGTCCGTTACACGGTGTCCTCCTGAAATGCCCAGTGTTCTCTGCTCACGCTCTCTGACTCAGTGTCGGTCTGGGGACAGAATTCTGGTAAGCACTGGGGTGACTGTGGTCAGGGGTCTCTGCTGAGACACAACCAGTACTCTGCGGTTTGGTTTATCAGGCTGTGAGGTACCACACTGTGAGACGATGACACTTATTTCCGGGTGCTTTATCTTGACTGTGATATTCAGAAACAGAATAGTTACAGGAGAGAGAGCAGGGACACCGGGTTCTGACTAGGAGAGTTTTCAAATCCTGAAGAACTTACGGGAGAAGAAGCGTTCTCTCTCCTTAATGGACAGATGCAGGCTATTTCACCAAGGTCTTGCTAAAGATATAGCATATTGATTGTAAGCTTATTATTGAGTCTCCCGAATATGTTTACACGGATCTAAGTTTGTTACACTAGACTGAGGTCTAGATGGATGGAGTCGGATCTTTTTTTTAATTTATTATGTATACAATATTCTGTATGTGTGTATGCTTGCAGGCCAGAAGAGGGCACCAGACCCCATTACAGATGGTTGTGAGCCACCATGTGGTTGCTGGGAATTAAACTCAGGACCTTTGGAAGAGCAGGCAATGCTCTTAACCTCTGAGCCATCTCTCCAGCCCCGGAGTCGGATCTTTTTATCTCTCCAAGCACAACAGGAAGTGTGCCACCAGACAAGGCTGAGAACCCTAAGAACTGTCATCTTTTTTAAATGCAGGAAATAGGCATCAAACATTTCTTGGAAACATTTTATGAAAGAGTATAAATACTAATTATAGAAGGAAGAGAAACGAGGGAGACAATTATATGCAGATTATAAAAACTGCATATCAGCTTTGAAAACATTATGGAGTAGGAAAAAGCAGCAGAAAAATTAGTCACTAAAATGGAGTGGTTCACACAAGGTCTCCACAGAATTGCTGTCGGGAGACAGGTCATTTACAATGACATGACAATCTGAGAATAGTGAATCAGAAACAGTCTTTAACAGCACAAAGCAAATATATTTATACTAAAAGTGAAGGAGAAGCACTCAAAACCATGCAGACAATATACACTTAGTGGGGATCCTTTTATGCCTTAATAGACTAAACCCAGAACACATGGAAAGCGGTTGGTGAATTTAATGTACAAAATTGACAACAAGAAAGGTATTTACAATAAAATATCAGAAGTGATTTTTTTTGTTAAGTGGAGAACATCTGTAACAAGAGCATTTAACTACATAATAGCACAGATACACACATAATACACACACACACACACACACACACACACACACACACACACACAATAAGTCAGAGGAACAGAAAGCCTGGGAGGCAGAGAACTAATAAGGTAGGAACTGCACCCAGAGCAAAACAAACTGTACCTGCAGAGAATGGCCTCCCAGATGTGTGACCTTAGTGTTGACATTATTTGTATATAATATATGTAATATAAAACAAACTGTACCTGCAGAGAAAGGCCTCCTGGATGTGTGACCTCAGTGTTGACATTATTTGTATATGATATATGAAATATAAAACAAACTGTACCTGCAAAGAAAGGCCTCCTGGATCTGTGACCTCAGTGTTGATATTATTTGTATATGATTTATGTAATATAAAACAAACTGTACCTGCAGAGAATGGCCTCCCGGATCTGTGACCTCATTGTTGACATCATACGTATATTGAATCTGTATGCATGGCCCATTGCATCCTATACCGTATTCCATTGACTGAGTTGTTTCACTTGTACACAGCTATCTCAAGTAGAACTGCCCATGTTAAAAAGAAAACAAAACAGTCTTACACCATTTTCACCCTTTCCTCTCCGTCTCCAACTCTTCCCATGGTGGCCCCAGACTCCCTCCCTCTCAAATTCATGACCTCTTCTTTCATTGCAACTTTTATATACATGTGTGTGTGCACTGTTACATATATGTGCACACACACACACACACAACCTGATGAGTCCATTTAGAGTTGCTCATATATGTATATGTTTAAGGTGAACCACTATTGGCTCATCTATTAGGGGGGCTTATCCCCAGAGAACACTGATTTCCCCCTCTTAGTAACCCATAATTGCCTGTAGCTCTTTATCTGTGCGCAGACTTGTGCTGTTTCCCCGTCTGTACCAACTAGTGTCATCACAAAGGTGTTTTTGCAACCATATTGTTGAGATTTCATGGGTGCCTCTTCCTTATCATGTTTACAAGACCTCGTCTGACAGCAATACTTAGTCCTCTTGCTTCTACAGTCTCTCTGCCTCATCTTTTATGATTTTCCGTGAGCCTTGGGTGTAGGAATTGTTTGGATGTGCCAGCTGAGGCTGGTTATCCCTACTATCACTTACTTTCTGCTTTTGACCACTTGTGAATCCCTGTAATGGTTCCCATCTTTTGCAAAAAGAAACTTCTTTGACAAGGAGTGAAGGCTACACTTAGCTGTTGGTGGAAGATACGTATTTAGGAGAGAGTTAGAAAATATAAATACGTGAATGAATATACTAGATTTCCCTCTAAAGCCTATGACCTCCCAGCAATGGGTCATTGACCAGGTTTACAGCACTAAGCACAAATTAGCTCCTATTGAACCGGCTATAAGTCTATGCGATGGCTGTTGGTTACCCATAAGACATAACTGCTGCTCTTGCACCATATGGGGTATTCTGCCAGACTGGTCATGGTGGTTCATACTGTTCCATCTGGGTAGGGTTATTGATGGCTTCCCTCTCTAAGAAACTTACATAGCACCTTCTGATCCTATGAAAGCTTGTCCTCGGGGAGGAGGCTTCTAGGTCAGTTATAGTCCATTTCCCCAGGCCTCTGTACACAGTGTCTTGCCCTCAGCATAGAGTCCTAAGTTCTAGGAGGCAGCCAAGGACGACATCAATGGTCTGTATTGCTTTGGGAGTCCCTTGGACAACCCTGACCAACACACTGAAGGGAGATCCCGTATGTCTAGCACTGGGATTTTCATTAGATAGACTGTGGCTCTGAGGGGAGGTCTTATCAACCATGCAGTGGGACTCCGAAGTCAAAGTCCCCTCCTTCCATTTTCCTATTTCCCTTTCATTGCTGCAGTACACTTCTGCTCCTCTCTCTGTCAGTCCTTCTCTTTCCCAGTCACATTCTATTTTTCTCACTTCTGTGATGACTTCAGGACTTGTATCAGAAGCCTTTGGAGTTGGAACCCACAAACAAGGGAGACACAAAGCTTCTGATTTTTCTGGCCCTGGAAACCGCACTCAGTACGTTTCCCCAGAGTCCCTGGAGCTTTACAGCACACATGTCATGTGGCCTAATGTCACATAGGAAATATTATGGCTTCTGGATAGGTGACCGTGGTGGCCATCTGCCTGGTATAAAAATTTTACATTCATATTGATCTTATTATTGAGAAACTATATCAGATTTGGCTACTCGGTATTGTAAAACCTGTAAAACTAACTAACTAATAATTAGATGAAAACAGCACAAAAAGCTAATTTATTCATAGTGAAATTTTATTGTCACTGAAGGGTGCCATCAAGTTGAAGCAGCCTTGATTGGGCTGCCCCAACTCTATTGTAGGTACATGTGTATAAAGGCTAACATGGTTTGACAGTCATGTTCCCAGGGTCCTGTGTGGTCTGGCTTCGTGTTCCCAGGGTCTTCTATGGCCTATCTTTTGTTTCTCCGGTGACTTATGTGGCTTGACGTCCATGTTTTCATTGACTCACAAGGCTTGGCATTTGTGTTGCCAGAGACCCATGTGGCCTGGCGATCACATTTCCAGGGGCCCCCGTGGCCTGGCATTTGTGTTTCCAGTGACTCACAACGTCAGGCATTTGTTTTTGGCATGACTTTGTTTTCAAGATCATGATATAAATAATCTCATCAGTAGCGTATAGCAACAGAGCCATGACTTTCTCCCTTTGTATTGTTGTAGGGACACCAAACAGGACTGAATACCCCACTATCCGCCTCCTGCTCTCAATATAAATTAAGAGTTGAGTTCTTCTGTGTCTAACGCAGGCGCTGGTCCTCATGAACGGTGAGATGGGCACTATAGAGCACTGTTGTGTCCTCAGTGTCCCTGTTCTCTGCAAGATGTCACCAGAACACACAGGTACACAGGATACCTCTACTCCACAGCACCTAAGACAGATGTTACCCCTGGTGCCCTTGTCTCCGCCTCCATGAATTTATTCATTCAAGAAGTCTCTTCAGGGCTGGAGAGATGGCTCAGAGGTTAAGAGCATTGCCTGCTCTTCCAAAGGTCCTGAGTTCAATTCCCAGCAACCACAAGGTGGCTCACAGCCATCTGTAATGGGGTCTGGTGCTCTCTTCTGGCCTGCAGGCATACACACAGACAGAATATTGTATACATAATAAATAAATAAATATTTAAAAAAAAAGAAGTCTCTTCAGTGTGGGAAACCCTGAAGTCAGTTTAAGTTCTTTTCACCAGAGAAATTTAGCGGCATGGCCTTTATTATATTGTTCATCAGAGGGAATCGGCCAAACACCTTCCCAGACAATGCATTCAGAGCCAAGCACAAATGTGGGTCTTGGTCCTGACAGCTGCCAGACTCAAGATTCCCTGGACAGGACAATGTGCTTCAGTCTTACCTGACTCTGTCAATCAGTACGAATGAGATCACAGCATGGGCAATTGCTAGTTTCAGTTACCATCAAATGCCTGACGGGAGAGGTGGAGGCGACATGAAGATTTTAATCAAATTCACCTTCCTGAACGCTGCGAGAATGGGAAGCTCCGGTGTTCGTGATCTCCCCAGGCGGCACCGCTCTTCGAAAGGAAATTCTCTATAAACAGAAAGAAGCTTATGCTGTGATATTTACCACAGTGAAAAAACCAGGAGGCTCCCCGATGTCATGGAGTGGATCATGGCTTATGGTGCAGGATACCCACCCTGAGGCCCGTGAGGAGTGTAGGTTCAGGATGATCCAAAACAGCTGCCCCATTCCTTCTGAACCACTGCCTCCTCTACAAGGCTCAGGGTGTACTCCAGCCTCTCAGTCTAAGATCTCTTTTTCCATTCCTGAGGCTTCTAGCTTGCTTATGCTCTCATTTGTACAAGAAAAAAAAAAGCAGACACGTATGCTTTAATACTTAATCCCCTGCCTGTGTTGACAGAGGTGGGACCAGGATTGCCGACACCATGGGGTGTCCATTCCTGGTCCTCCTTGCTCCTCCACAAACCCCAATCTAATTGTTCCCTTCTCTGAGCTCTTCCTGTGTCTGGGGCCTGAGTCGTGACTTGACATTTAATGTTCCTCTGTTTTAACTAAACAATCTCAATGGTTCTGTCAGGGAAAGTTAGCCTCCTGCTTACCTGTGTATGACCCCTCCTCCTCAGCTATGATTTATACTGGTTTTTAATAAATTCTTGCTGTTGAACTGTTGGTAGGGGTGTTTCGGAAGGATAATCTGTATCTCTGGGTGCTGGCTCCGAGGGTTGAGAAGTCTAGTGCCATCTCCCAGTGTGCTCTTTGCCTCCTGCTTGTGGCTCAAAACGTGAGCTCTCTCAACTATCCTTGCTATTGTGTCTTCACCCTGCCTTCACCCCACCATCGCGGATTGTAGCACTGTGAAACCACAAGCCTGGTTAGCTCTTCCTTTCGGAAGTGGCCTTGGTCATGGTATTTAATCCAGCAAGAGGAAAGTATCGAAGACAGCCACCATGTGACTGTAAGATACTAAAGCTACGGGAGACTAGGTGCCATTGCTGAAAACTGTAAAGGAAAACTGCCTATTTTCTGTAAATCTAAAACAAGTATAAAGTCCGTAATGATTTTCTTTCCAAAGTCTGCTCAATGACTGTAACTGATATGAAGTGCAATCAAGACTTCAGCGTGTGGGAGTCCGAGACCTCATCCTGTCTTTCAAGCACCATTGCCTAACTCTGGGGTTGGGGCTGCTGATGTATCTTAGGGAAGTATAGTTCAGTCCTTAACAGGTGTTGTGACATAAAAAACATCCACACAAATTGTGTGTTTGGATACCTGGTCCTCGTTGGTGCTGCTGTTTGGGGGAGGTTGTAGAAACATTGGGATGGGTGGTCCTAGCTGGCAATAATGGGCGGAACATAAAGAAGGCATCTGTGTTGAGAGTACGTGAAACCAGAGATGGACACTCACCGGCAAAAGAGGGCCGAAGGTGATCCGGACATGGCTTCCTGATCCCCCAAGATGGAAGGAGCTGTGGCCTCAGACTCTGCTACCATGACGCAGCCATCCCAGCTTCCATACCTCTTCATCAGGACGGACTCCATCCTCTGAAACCTTAGCCAAGCAAACCTGCCATTAAGTGGCTTCCAGCTGGTATTTTGTTTCAGTAATTGGAAAAGTAGCTCAGTCAACCACTTGGCACACTGCACAGGAAATCACATTCATTCAGTTGAATGAATGCTTTACAAAGCACGGATCGTGGCTTCACTCTGCAGAAACCCAGCAGGGCTGCAGGTCTCACACCTGCTGCTGTTGGCCTCACTGGCCTCTGCACATCCTCCGAGGTGCTGGCGCCTCTGCCCTTTGGTGGCTTCCAGCCCCACACCTCACATCCTCTCCCATTTCCTTCTACGTACAAGCGATTTGTCTTCCCTCGTCTCTCAGCTTGTTTGATCCTCATTTGCAACCCACATCTTCCTTGTTGATGGTTCTTGATGATAATGTAAACTTTCCATGTTTCCCTTTATCCCTGGTCTTCGGGCCATCACAGATTTATTGTCATCTGATTCTGAAGTAGGCCAGAGATAGGAGAGGTGTCATTTGCTGATGCTGTAATACTTTGAAATTCTAGCTAAAACTTAAGAGGAAATATAAAAATATAAAATAACCATAAAGGTCAGAAATTAAACAGGCAATAGCACTTCGGACTTGGAAATGTTTAAGCTGGGAGTCTATAACAATACGTTGTGTAGTTAAGTGTGTGCCATCGAGTGGACTAGGACATTTCTCTGAACATCTGAAAGGTTTTCAGAGAGGGAGGATGTCTCTAATTAACATGCTCAGTCTTTAAATAAGTGACAGATAAATTATGAAGAAGTCGTCTGAAAATGTAGTAAGAGAGCAAAGGCAGAATGCAAACATATAAATAGTTCCACGTGTGTCTATACGTGCATGGGTGCCCATGCAAATGCCATGTCTGTGTGTACACGGACAGATACACACGTGTGCCCTTTTGTGTAACGTGGTCTGCTTTTGGAACATTACATATACTGAAGACTGAAAAACCAACTGTAAGTATTTTGCAGAGGGACAACATAGTAAGTAGATGAAGTGATTTTGAACCATAGGTGTTTTCTAGGGGAGACCAGCACACACATTCTTATTCTTAATTCAGTAACAAAGTTAACAATTACTGACACTGTACACATTTTGCAACAGTGAAAATGGAAATATATTGGACAATCTACATTTGTCCCATGTTAGTATGATAGCCAAGTGGATGCAAGAAATATTTAGATTAATGTAATGTAAAATATGGCCACTATTTATTTACTGATTGGTTAACTGTGTGCAGTATATGTGCAGGTATGTGTGCCTGTGTGCATATGAATGGAGACCCAAGGAGGGTGCTGTCTATCCCTCTCAGCCTTATTCCTCCAAGGCAGGCTCTCTCCCTGAAGCCAGGCACACAGCCAGCCATCTCCCTGTGGTTCATCAGTGTTTTTGATCTTGGCCATTCTTAGAGGTGTAAGATAGAATCTCAGAGTTTTGATTTGTATTTCTCTGATGACTAAGGATGTTGAGCATTTCCTTAAGTGTCTTTCAGCCATTTTAGATTCCTCTGTTTGAGAGTTCTCTGTTTAGGTATGTACTCCATTTTTAAAATTGGGTTATTTGTTCTTTTGATGACCAATTTCTTGAGTTCTTTTTTTTTTATTTTGGAGATAAGACCTCTGTCTGATGTGAGGTTGGTGAAGGTCTTTTTCTATTCTGTAGGCTGTTGAAAAACTATTCTTAGGAAGAGGTGTAGACTGGGTTTCTGAAAATGATGCTTTTTTTTTTTTAATGAATAGTAACTTACTGTACCTTTAAGATTAAATCAGTGGCCACCGACCGTATCAAAGGCACAGGTTACCTTTGTCTTTAATGTTCTAGAGTGGGCATCATGACTTGTGGTCCAGTCTCATCACCCTAGGAACTAGGTAGAAAGGAGGATACATGCAGCTGCCACAGGGCAACCACGTCCTGGTGATTCACCAGAGCAGGATGGATTTGAGAGACACAGTAGATGTGGGTTTTGCACAGTAAATGTGGGCAGGCAGTCTTCACATTATTGCTGTCTATTTTTTTTTCTTCTGCACTATATGGTCTGTGGTTAAATCTTGAGGGAGCGTTGTCAGCACACAGCCCCCCTCTTCCTTGTTCAGGATTAATAAACTTTGTTGGAATAATTTTAGTTGTTGCTATAGACAGACTGTTTTGAACCACAAATATGCCACAAGAGGAAAGTATGCTTCCAAGCTTGGACATGTGTCATGCATGCGCTGAAATCACGGGCTAATTAGACAAGTAAAATCTATAAATCAATTTTACTGGTTCTTTGGAAACATACCTTTTAAAATTGGGGTAAATAGAATACAGATTCAATGCAAATATTGCTGATGACAGTTATTAAACCAGTTTTGTTTCGGTGCTGAATGAAGAGATGGAGACCAGTGAAATGGGATTCATCAGCGCCAAAGAGAAACTCCTCAGGCAAGGCAGTGAGCTGCTTCCCCAAGCGCCCAGCCTGCAGGGGCGGCTCTCCTCACCGTGTGCCGCTGCTTCCCCCTTGTGGTGAACGATTGGCTCTCCTCACAGTGTGCCGCTGCTTCCCCCTGTGGTGAAGGATTGGCTGTCTCCTCGTGCCTGCGCTGGTTTCACTTTTCCTTCCCAACACTTGGGCAGCGGCAATCCTCTTGGATAGTTCTGGAAATGGCGCAGTCTCTTGCACAGACTCTGGTGGGGGCTGTTTACTGTGGGCAGGCGGGTCTCTGCCAAAACTATGAGAAGTGAGCCGGCATCAAATCACTCCCCGTGAGAAGAGGTTGTACAGACCATCTCAGGATACCATGTAACAGATGTGAACCCCTACGGGGGGAGGGGGGCAAACCTCCCCACTCTGGCTGTCTTGATGAGAACACTGTTCTCCCTGCTACCTCCAGGTTCCAGACAGCAGGTTTGCTGTCTTCTTGTGATTTGTTTTGGGGACCAAAGCCTAGGCATACCACCTAAGCTGCCGTTTTCTTCTTTCCTTCTAGCGTCAGGTCCCCTTACAGCCTTGCTTATAGTTGAGTGTATAGAGAATGTAGCGCCTCCCTGGTCTTCAGTGGAAACTCATCTCACACCTGCCGAGCACCGCTGCGTGGAAACACCAAGCTCTCCTGTGATGTCGTGGACAGCACTTTGGAATAGGTGCCACCACTGTGTCTCAGCGAGGAAATCTGAGGCCTGGGGAAGTCACTTCTGGAAAAGCCTGGGGGTGCTGAGATGCACACACTGACCTCCCCAGTTCCGTAGTCCATGGTCTCAGCCAACTCAGTGAGCTTGTAGTAGGGAGAGAGTGGAGGCCTGGGAGGGGTGCTGGGAATGAGAAGTCAGTGCTAGAGGCAGAACAGACCCTTGTGCTTGGCCTCTGCTCCATCTTGGGTTTACCTTAAAGATTGGCTGTGAAGAAATAAGAACCCGCTGGATGGGTGGAACTTTTGCTAACGTGGCTCTCTTCATTTCTCTCTATAGAGAGTAGGAATCTCAACAGGTGACCTCTTGGCCCCCTTCCCAACACACTGCAAGACCTTACTTACTCAGAAGCCATTATTTTACAACCAAAGAGAAACAGGGTCTGCTCTCCAGAGCAAGCTCCACCCTGTTCCTCCCTGCGTGCTGGGACAGCCATGCTCACTGACATCACCTGGGGTCTCACTAAAATCAAGAGTACAGACGAGGCTAACAGTAACGAGTTACCCTGGCCTAGATGAGATGGCTCAGACCACAGAGACCTAGGATTCCAAACTTTCTCCTAAGAAGTACTTAAATGGCACTTCCCCGTGAACTCTCACTTGGCTCCTCAGCCTTGCTAAGCCTGATGGGCTCAGGGGAAGCCGGTTTCACCTGGCAGGAGAACGGCAGAGGAGACAGCACTCTCGGGAAGCCGAGGCGTTTAGGAGAAGGCCACGTTCCTGTTGTACCCCCACCAGGCTATTCAGCAGGGGTATGTGCCATACCGCCCATATTTTAGAGGGCTGTCAGCATGACGGCATCTTAAGGAGAATGGGCTAATTAGATTACTTAGTTTAGTGATGTCACCTTCTGTTTATCCACAGAAAACCGTGTCATTGGTACAACTGTGTCCACCCAATGGCTGTCGTCTGTGTATAGGAAGGGAGCATGGTCTGTGCACTGATGCTGAGGTGGTGGGGCACTACAGTAAAGATGCTGAGCTATCAACGAAATCTCTCATTGGTGTCCCTGTTTCAGCCTTGGCCCCTGACTGCTGCTCACACACTGTATTGTGGGGTTTGTTTCGTAAAACGTAGAGCTGATCAGTTTCTTGCTCTAATCAGAGCAAGGTGGAAAGCAAGAGGCAAATGCCCGTTGGCTGTTGTAGACTATTACTATTACTTTAAGATGCGCTACATCTGTTTGTGCTGTGGAACGTTTGTTTAATGATGCAAAGATGTGCTGCGTTCTTTTATGTTGCATCTGTTTAACTCTGTGGTGCTGTGTTACTTTGCCTGCCTAAAACACCTGGTTGATTGGTCTGATAAAGAGCTGACTGGCCAATAGCAAGGCAGAAGAAAGATGATTAAGAAAGATCATTAAGTCGGGCAATGGTGGCGCATGCCTTTAATCCCAGCACTCGGGAGGCAGAGGCAGGTGGATCTTTGTGAGTTCGAGACCAGCCTGGTCTACAAGAGCTAGTTCCAGGACAGACTCTAAAGCCACAGAGAAACCCTGTCTCGAAAAACCAAAAAAAAAAAAAAAAAAAAAGAAAGAAAGAAAGAAAGAAAGAAAGATCATTAAAGAGAAAGAAGCAAGAGAGATCAAGGAGCAAGAAGAGCAGGGGGCAGCCACCCAGCCACACAGTCAGCCATGGAGGAAGAGTGAAAGACTAGAGATTAAGAGAAGGGAAAAGCCCAGCGTCAAAGTGGAGATGGGGTAATTTAAGTTAAGAAAAGCTGGCTACAAACAAGCCAAGCAAAGACCAGGCATTTATAAGTAACAATAAGACTCCATGTGGATTTATTTGGGAGCTGGGTGGGAGCCCCCAAATAAGTAAAGAGCTCGAAGAGTGAAAAAAACCAACAACAATTGGCCCCCATGGCCTCTCAGATCTGCTGGGTCCCTTCCCCAGTCCTGCTCCTGGCAGCTCCCCAAGGCCCAGCGCCCAGTCCTGGTACTGACTCACAGGCATGCCTGGGTCACTCCAGCCGGAGGTCCTGCAGATGCGCGAGATGTAGGAGGTGCAGGGCACAGGTCATCGGAGAGCTGCGCAGCACCAGGGCATGGCCTGCTTCCAGGTGGGAAGTGTCAGCGCACGGAGGCCTCTGTCCTCACAGCTCCTCTTCATTCTGGTCCTCCCTGTCCAGCTCCACAATGGCACCACAGGTTAGTGATGCAAATCCCATATCCCAGAGCTCACATTTCTGTTTTTCTCTATTGTAAAAAAAAAAAAATCCTTTTTGCAATGACCCCAAACACTGTCATCTTCACTAAAAAGTTTAATGTAATTTCTTAACATTGTCAAACATACGACATTCACATCCAGCATGATCATTTCACCAGGTCTGACATTCTGCCTCATGTATATTAAGGTACAAATGCTTAGCGAGATCCTAAAGAGAGGTCAGAAAGAATTGTGGAGTCAGCGGCGTGTAAGGCAGTGTTTGTAATGTCAGCTCTGGGTGTGATCCTAGAGAGAGTTTGAAATGGAAACATTTAGAGATTTTAGGGGTTGAAAAGGGGTTGAAAACAACACGTTTATATAAAAATTGAATTTCAGGGAATATTTTTTTTCCAGCTTTATGACAGTTAACATCATGGCTAGAACTTGACCACAGGTAATGCTACTTTGCTTTGATTCATGTCTCTAATTTTCATATAGAAGTTAACAGGACATTGCATTTCTCTCTAATATTGCACTATTATAGTGGAATGTATTCTGTATATTGACCTATTTCTATGTTACTATTTATTAGGCTTACTCTCTATTCCTTTATGAAGACACAAACTTGATGGGGTCACACAAAAAGCATTTCTTGTCTACAGTCTGCTTGCAAAAGGCTGGGTTCCACATCCCTTAGGAGCTAAGACATGGTGGTGCTGCTGCCTTTGCCAGGGGCCTTATAAAGATCACAAGCTCCCGGCTCCCTGAGAGACAGGTCAGCAGCACCCTCTACCCATATCTCAGGGCCACACAGGACACAGTCAGGCATTCCAACAAAAGACCTTTACGATCAGAAATGCGCGGTTCGTGATGGTCGATAAAGACAGGGAGGCCTGGAGAGAACGCCATGCCAAGTGTGCTGGCATGTGCTTCCTTGCTTTCAATTCTAAAGTTGTTTTCCTCGGAGAGATTTGACCTCCATTTTGCCTTTGAGGCAGGGAAGGCAGACGCATGAAGTTCCATTTCATTGGAACGAAATGGATCCATAACTCTGGTGCTGCGGCAAGACAGGGGCCGTGTGCATGGCCCTCCTTGGGCCTCTGCTTCTGTGGCAGGAGCAGCCCAGGGCACTGGGAGGAAGGTCAGACAGGAGTCTCTCCAGACAGGCACTATCAGGAGTCACCCCCACAACGTGACTCAGCAGTTTTCAGCCTGGAAGCAGCCATGGCAATGATACTGGGCTTTTGAGAACACTGATTACCACTATTAGCGAGCCAGAACGAAGAGACAGTTGGCATTTTCTTAGCTGTTTTCCCAAAATACGTTGTAAAAATAGAAAAGCAAGTACAAGGACACAGCGTCTGACAGAAACAAATCAAGTTTATTGTAAGAAATCCTGTTTGGTATTTGTGTCTTCTTCCTGATGAATGTGATCATTTGGCTTATAACATTAGGTTCTGTTGTTCCGTGGCACTAAATACTTGCTCACCGAGTGAGGTGGGAAGCTTTACCTGCCTTCAGTGTTTCAGCTGTAATGACTGCCTGATGCTGGGGGACTGTCTGTTCCAGATACCCCAGGATCACTGGTCTGTCAGCCCTGTAAGTGCCCTCACCCTGGGACTGATATTCAGTGCAGAGTCTCGCTCTGTTTACTTACTGTAGCGTCTTTGGAAGGCCACGGTCGGATCTTAAGGTTTTATGTCTGTGTAGCTTTGTTCATGTGTGACTGATGCATCTGATATGTTAAAGGTGAGTTCCTTATGATGAAAACATTGAATTTAGCCATGCTATGCTTCCCTATGCTTCTGTGAGCTGCTGTGTTCATTGCCCTGCCTGCCTGCCACCTCCCACTCCTGTCTTCCTGGCGACAGGTACCTGAGCACAGCATGACTCTGGATTTGGACAGGGCCAGATACAGGCAAACAGGCTTTTATACAGTGGAGCCTGTGACGTAGGCTGTCACCTTTGCTGTCCCCAAATGACCCAGTAGGGGCTGGTAAACTGTCAGTGGTCTTTAGGTTCACAACAGATTACTGAGAGGACCTTAGGGGTGAATCAGGCTGCCATTCTGAAAACGAGCAGAAACCACTGCTTGATGGTGTAGGTGAAAGCAAACTCGTTCTGGTGAAAATAGCTCTATTATGCCCACCCCTTTTCCACAGAGGGCGGTGTATAACTGCTGGGACTCATACAAAGACGTCTTCTTATACCTTAGGAAGCCCAGGACTCTACTTGGAATTTCTGCAAATGGTGGCACAGGTTTGCCCAAAACGGGTCCTCCTGGCTCTTGAGTTTGATATATATGTATATATGTATATGTGTATATGTGTATATGTGTATATGTATGTGTATATGTGCATGTGTGTACATGTGTACATATGTACATATGTGTGTATATGTATATATACACATGTATATATACATATGTGTATATATGTTATCCCTCCTCTTGTTTCTTCTCTCCCTCCAAACCTCCCTCTCATAGACCACTTTCTACTTTCGTGTGTGTGTGTGTGTGTGTGTGTGTGTGTGTGTGTGTGTGTGTATATAAAACATAGAAATATACCCAAATTTAGATTTGCTAACAGGAGAAACATGCAATATTTGACTTTCTGAACCTGACATATTTTGCTGGATGTGATAGTCTCCCTTTCCATGCATTTTCTTGCACATGTCTTGATTTCACTTTCTGTATGTTGAATAAAATTCCATAGTATCTATATTCGAGAATTTGCTTCTTCAGCCATGTGAGGAGGCAAGTCTAGGCAGGTTCCATACTTGGCAACCATGAGTGGCACAGCAGAAACATGGATGGAGAGCAGTGAGTTCCAAAAACGAAGTCACACCTAGACCTCTATTATTCTATGCACACACTGTGTATTGATTGCTTTTCCTGTTCCCGTGACAAAGGTATTGGTAAGATCAATGTAAACAAGGGAAGTTTACTGGTTCGCCACTGAGCTACTGTCTGTCATGGTCAGACACATGGCACCTGCCAGCTGGAGGCAGACAGGGATGCAGCCAGTGTTGAGATCAGCTGAGCCCGGGGAACAGTACCACAAGCACTTAGAGTGGTTCTTCCCACCCCAGTCAGCCTCGTGGAGACACTCCTCCACAGGCATGCACAGGTGTTGTTTCCTGGTGATTCTAGATCCTGTTAACTTGATGGCACTGACACCTACAGGTCACACTTTTACCTCCCACGCTCTGAGCATTCATTCCAACTGGCTATTCTCAAAGCACTGACAAAGAGAAACAGGACGGTGTCCTGTTGTGACACAGTCCCACAGGAGGTTGCCCCGCGCTGGGAGAAGCACAGTCCACTGTTGTGAGCTGTCAGACTTCCAGCCCCTTAGTGCAGGGACGGGTGGGTCCCTTATGTTCCGCGTTCCCCGCTGTTACATGGAGCTGTGTTCTATTGCTCTCTCATATGTTTGGCTCCCACAGCCACCATGTCAGCCTGTCTCAGACTCATGGCCAGATTTCACAGGCTCTTAGCAGTTCTGCAAGACACTCCCTGGAAAATTCACTGTATCTTTTTTTTTTCCCCACTCACCATGGTAGCAACACTTGCCTCACATCCTAAGTTGAAGCTGAAGCATTTTGTTTGGATTTAAGACTTGTCAGATAGCTATGTTAATTTTGACTGATTAAATATCTCCTTAAGTCTGGAAACAAATGTGGTATTATGTCTTTAAATCTGAGGGGTTACTTTACAAACCAGGTGTTGTTAAAGTAATATTCTGCAATGCTTATAGTCTACAAAGAAGCTCATTAGATTAAGCCTGGACTGGCTAGACTGTCCAGCAATATATAAAACACAAATCTGAAAGTTGCTTTTGAATATTTCATCCTCAACCCTTCCACCAAATGGATAGATTTTGTGACTACCAGGCAGGGCATGTCAGTGGTGACATGGGGCTCTTTGAACAGACTAAAGATTTTCAATAATTCATTTCAATATTTATCACCTGGAGTTTAGTATTAGAGATTTCTTGGTTGTGGAAAAGGGTACAGATAATTTATTCTTAGAGGCCCAATAAAGGGATCCGGAAGGGCTTGGCATGTGTGTGCATGCCTGCCTCTTTCTGTGTGTATGTCTGTGTGTGTGTGTGTCTATTTGTCTGTGTATATGGGTGTGTGTCTGTGTGTGTGTTTGTGTGTGTGTGTCCCTCTGCATTTCTGTGTATGAGCGAGTGTTTGTCTGAATTTGGGGAAGATATTCATGAAGACTGGGTCTAGGAGAGTCAAGGCATCTCCTTATCAGTTTGTCCCTCAGCACCCAGCCCACAAACAGCATGGTGTCCAGTGATCACAGCGTAGTGTCATGAGGGATGTTGGGAGGCAGAAATGTGCTCTTCTACAGTAAACTAGGAAGGGAAACCATTTTCTTCCTCATCGATGGTCACGGATCCAGGAGTTATTCTAGGACATGCGCTTGTCACCACTATGTATCAATCAGCAGCTCCCACTGCGGGGCCTCTGTCACCCCTGAAAACGGGCATCTCGATCTCGTGTCCTTAGATCTCCTGTCTTCGTGGATCCCATGTGTGCTCAGATTCTATTTGGGATGAATACTTTGGAATCCTGAAGTGTTATTTTTTCTAAACTTTATTTATGAAATTATGCCATATCATATTCTGGGATTTCATATAAATTTGTCCTTGGCTTGGGATATAAACTCAGAAATAGAATATATCAAAAATATGGTTCTCATTATAGAATCCAATACTCTGACAAAAAAGCTGATAAAAATCTAAAAATATATTTAGTATTTTCCCTTAGTGTTCTGGGAGAAGATTACTAGCTTTTCAATCTTTGTTCTTCATACGTTTAAAGTTTTAAGCTATTTCACGATATCAACTATTTAGCTTTTTTTCTAATTTAAAGGAAAACCCTGTTTTCCAGTGTCACGAGCATCTATATTACGTTTTCTACCGCCCTTGTGGATTATGTGCACGGTAATGGGCTGTAGCTACGGGTTTCCTGATGGCAGGCACAGCATATAGGTGTGGAACTGGATGGTACTGGGTCCCGCATGCTCGCTCTTCTGCATATATATTTGTGAAAAAGCACAGCCACGTTAAGATCCGTAAAGCCTACACAAAATAATATAGCAAAAAAATGGACGCCGTCGTGACGCACGGGGAGGCAGAAATGTGCTCTGGGAAATTGCAGGCGTCCTGCTCCCTGTACTTTGAGACCAATGCTGAGTAGAATAAGGATGCTTGGGACGCAAACGCAGTGCAGCCTGTCACGGTCGCTGTGATTCTCAAGATGGCTGCTGACCGACGGGAAGACGGCACCTACAGCCTGGGTACAGTGCCCGAGTGTGCGATGAGTCAGGAGCCCACAGCATTTCATCACGGTACTCCGACCGTCCGTCAGCAAATTCTTAGACTGTGGTTCACTGCGGGTTGCCGAAACCGTGGGAAGAACGCCGAGTGGGGAGTGGGAACAAGAGCCATTCTGGTACTCGTAAGTCCACTAGGTTGCACCCACAGCAAGGACTTCACGTTTTATGTAGTTATTAATAAAGACACCCAGCGGCCCCCATTCTGTGAGCCCACTGCAGGGATAGCCGCATCGGCTTGCTTTATTTTGTGAGGAGGTTTTAATGCCGATCACCTCAGGCAGCCGGCACACATGGTTGTCTCTCTCTCTCCACCAGGTGGCAGCATGCAACCCCACAAAGGCAAGAATTTCAGGAAAAAAAAAAAAAAATCCCGACAGACAGCAGGTTACTCTCCGATGTGAGTGAGCTGCCCTCCTTTAGTGTGGCGATAGCAGGCATGTCTACTAAAGGGGGAAACAGCTTTCTATTGGGGAGACAGCGCATCACGGAGGCCCAGGCCTATGCTTCCTGCTTTTTTATTACTGTGAGTCCTTCTGATGGTCACCACCACCTCTCTGTTGATATACCATTTTGTATGTGTTACAGACATAGCCGCGATGGGTTTCAGAAAATATTGCCGCGTAATCCACAAAAATCAGCCGCACAGCCCCACGTCTTGGGACTTGCTATGGAACTCAGGCCGCCTGCACCCTGTAGTCACCTTGCTCCTGTCTGCCTTTGCAGTGCTGGGATGAGAGCTGTGTACAGTCAGTCATGACTGCGTGAAGTTTCTCACCCATGTTGACATTGTTATAAAACATTCACTTTCCCACCGCAGTGGGAGAAATTAAATTGTATTTATCACGAAAGTGTTATTTAGTGGAAAACAAAACCACTCCGTGAAGACAAAAAGGTATAGCTGAGGGAGAAAAGGAGAACACAGATCTGGTCTAATTCAGTTTATCTTTGCTCACTTTTATTGCTGGCTTTGAACTTCTTAAACTACTCTCATTCCGAACTACATATAACCAGTGTGCTTTCCAGTGTCGTGGCTAAGAGACACGTGATGTATCTGAAGTTAGATAGAGTTTATTTACAAACCATCCAAGCTGCTATCTTTACCAAAAAAGTGAAATTGAGCTTAAGTATTTTTCTGTTAAACATTTCTGAATTTTTAAAAACTTGAAGTTTAACATGAATGTCTTTCTTTCTCTTCTTTCTCCTGAAGATAAACTCCGACAAGCAGTTACCTTGCTAACAGTGAACAGTTGGACATCTGGGTGATTTACTAGCAGAGTTCTGGAGGTTTCCACCAAGATGCAAGCCCTGTGAAGTTTGAATACATACTTTTTTTTTTTTACTATGACATACCCACAGATCTTTGGTTATGGTTTGGTAGCAATTCCTATACCAGCTCATGGATGGGAATAGCTGGCCTTTTGCCGTTGGCACTGTTTTGGGAGGCGGTGTAAATTTTAGGAGGTGGGCCCCTGTGATGGCTCTTCTTGGTTGTCAGCTTGACTACATCTGGAATTAACTAAAACCGCTGGGTATACCCGTGAGGGAATTTTTCTTAAGTAATTAAGTAAGCCAGGTTGTGGTGGTGCACGCCTTTAATCCCAGCACTCGGGAGGCAGAGGCAGGCGGATCTCTGTGAGTTCGAGGCCAGCCTGGTCTACAAGAGCTAGTTCCAGGACAGGCTCTAAAGCCACAGAGAAACCCTGTCTCAAAAAACCAAAAAAAAGTAAGTCATTTGAAATAGGGAGATGATGCGCTTCTGTAGTGTTGTTGTTGTTGTTGTTGTTGGTGGTGGTGGTGGTGGTGTGTGTGTGTGTGTGTGTGTTTTACTCTTTAATCTTTTGGGGGCCTGCCCCCAGCTCCCAAATAAATCACACAGAGGAATATTCTTCCTTGTGAATGCCTGGCCTTAGTCTGGCTTGTTTCTAGCCAGCCTTTGAATTTGAATCATCTCATCTTTTGCTTCTGGGTTTTTATTTTTCTCTTTTCTATATATCGTTCTTTATGTCTTTCTCTGTGGCTTACTGTGTAGCTGGGTGGCTGGCCTCTTGTGTCCTTCTCTCTGCCTCCTTTTTTTTTTTTGTTCCTTGATTGTCCCTCTTCCCAGATTTCTCCCCCTATTTATTCTCTCTGCTTGCCAGGCCTGCCTATCCTTTCTCCTGCCTTATTAATGGCTGTTCAGCTCTTTATTAGGCCAATCAGGTGTTTAGACAGGCAAAGTAACACAGCTTCACAGAGTTAAACACATACAGCATAAAAGAATGCAGCACATCTTTGTATCATGAAACAAATATTCCATAACATAAACAAATGTAACATATTTTTAACTGATATTCTACAGCTCACTTCTAATCTGGGTCTTTGAGGTGGGAAAACATACCTCTAACCCAGATCTTTTGAGGCAGGAAGATCCACCTTTTACCTGGACCACACGGTCTACTGGATGCCTATATAAAAGACACAGAAGAAGGAAGCGTTCTCTTTCTTTGCCTGCTTGCCCTCACCCTGACTGGCAAGTCCATTCCTTCACTGATGTTAGAGCCAACATATACTGAAGACCTAATGATACATTCAACCTCATGGACTGAACAACTCCTGGATTTTTGGACCTTTCATTGATAGACAGCCAATGTTGGACTAGCCAGATCACAGCCTATAAGCCATTCTAATAAATCCCCTATCTATCTCTAATCTATTTATCCATCTGTCTACCTGTCTATCATCTATCTATCTATCTATCTATCTATCTATCTATCTATCTATCATCTATCTATCTATTTATCTATCATCTATCTATCCATCTATCTATCTATCTATCATCTATCTATCTATTTATCTATCATCTATCTATCCATCTATCTATCTATCTATCTATTACCTATCATCTATCTATCATCTATCTATCTATCACCTATCTATCTATCTCTATCTATCTAATTCATTTATCCAACTATCTGCATTGAGTCTTTCTTTGTTCTACCAGCCAGCTCCCAAATAAGGACATAGAGACTTTTTATTAATTATGAAAACTTGACTCGTAGCTTAGGCTTGTTCCTAACTAGCACTAATAACTTAAATCAACCCATTTTTATTACTCTACATTCTATCGTGTGGAGTCTTCCATCTTCTACCTCCTGGTTCCTCTCCAAGTCTCCTGACTTCTGTATGCAGAGATTCTCCTCTTCGTCCTAGGGAATTCTGCATGTACTTCCTGCCTAGCATTTGGTAGTTCAGCTTTTTATACAGCAGCCATAGCAAATACATCTTTATATAGTGTACAAATATCCTACAACACCCATCTGTCTGTCTGTCTATCATCTGTATACCTATCTTCATTGATATCATCTATATATTTACCAATCTATCATCCTATCTATTCTCTCTCTCTCTCTCTCTCTCTCTCTCTCTCTCTCTCTCTCTCTCTCTCTCTCTCTCTCCCCATTTGTCATTTATCTGTCAATCATTTATTCATTCTTTAAATTCTCTTTCCTTAGAGGACCCTGGCTAATACGGTCCCTAGCTGGAGGAAGTAGGTGACTTGGAGAGATGAGTTGAGAGCTCGCCGGTGCATATCGTTTCCTCTCCACTCTCCCATCCTCCACGAGGTGGAGAACCTTTTCTTCTCTGCACATCTGACACCATCCTACTCTGCTCAAATGCATGGGTCCAACTGCCATGGCTGAACTCTGTGAAACACACTGGGAATTACTTCTTTCTAAAGTGTTCTTTTTGCTGTTTTGATCACGGCAGCACAGAAGTCACTAATACAGGACTTGATATGCATGAGGTCTCCACCTCCTGCCTTTGGCTCTTCATGTTTCTGCTACTGTTATATTAAAATTTTCTGTGTCTTACTTCTGAAGTACGCTTAGGAAATCTGTAGTAAACCTGTATGAAGTGTCAGTGGCGTGTTGACAGGCTGTAGGGCTGCTCTACTGGTGTCTACATTTCACAGGAATGACTCCAGTTTCCTTGTGAATGACAGTCCTGAACTGTAAAACCTATCCGTAGCTTTTACACCAATCGGAGGGGACAGAGAAGTATCTCGTGTAAGTAAGTACTCTGAGAATAGGACCTGGGTACTGAAGTTCAGTTCTTCTTAGGAAATATGGGGCTGTTCCCGGCAGAATCTGTGCTTTGTAGCCCGTGGGTACATTTGACATTGAGAAGTGACCAAGAGACCAGAAATGAGACAGGGTCTAGGCCGGGCCACGTGAAGGCATGAGAACCCTGATCAGAGGACCAGGCTATAATACTCTTTAAGGAGCCCTTGGGAGAGCATACACTTGGGAAGTAGGTGGTTCGCCATATAAACCAGCAAAACGGAGGACTTTCTCTAGAATTGAAGAGGCTCAGAGGGGTCAGAAGAAGGCTAAAGGAATACAGAGAACGTCCTTCTTTGCCACTTAGAAATCTGTGGTGTGGGTGTTTCTTATTCCCACTTTCCCCTGTTAAACCAAAGAATCCGAGTGTTTCAACTCCCTCCCAAATGTTGTAGCTTTGGTAAGTGTGGGCACTTCCAAGCTCAATCTGTCTCCCGAGAAGTCAAAAACTCACTTGGCAAGCAAGGCTGCAGAACCTGTGGCAGCCAGACAGAGTGCGTGGGGTTTGCATTGTATGAGATGGGGTGCCAAGTAAGCGGTAGGCACTAGTACCCTGGATGCATGCCACAGGCTCCACCCTGGAAGACAGCAAAACTAGCCTGTACCAGTGTCACCTGGCTGAGGATGGACATCAGCTCTTCCGGAAAGCACCTCCCGGAGCCAAGGCAACACAAGCCTCTTCTGCTCTTTTCGATTGAGGGACACATTTCACATAAAACAGCTTTGCTCCCTGGGATCCTCAGAGTCAAAGGCCATTACTTTTACATTAAGAGAATATAAATCGTTCATAACTCAGTTTCTGCTTTAGATATACCAGCATAGATTATCATTCTGTGGAGTCCCATCATGAATTATTTATAAGTAGGGGAGTTTCTTCCTGTTTTAGAATTATGGATTTCCATAATTTCGAGCTATCTGTGCATGACTCTAAAGCAGTCTTCAAAATATTAAAAAAATGGAAAAATAAAAATGTTTGAGAAAAATATCTGCTTTCTTATGCACTCAGACTATTTTGTGTTTTAAGTTATGGAAGACTCACATCAAGGCAATCTACTGTGTTTTATGAGTGAAAATGTGGCTTCAGGGAGCTTTAGGTCCCGATTCCAATGCTTTTAAGGCCTGCTTCGTTCCCGCCACGCTACCACACCCTATGCATGCTCAGCTCACTCCATCCCATGATTACTTTCCACATTCCCCCACTCCCTCAGCCCCTCCCCGTGTAGCTGTAGAGTTTTCTCAGTGTCCCTAAGCTTCAGTTCTCCCATATCATCTGCCTCGGTATCTTCTCTTTCCTAGGAGACTTTGGCTAATGTCTTCCATCTCTTTGCCTGCTCTCGGTTACTGGACATTCCTCAGAACGGATCCATGCAGGGCTGTAGGCTCCCAGACCCTCTGGTTCCTTCGCAGAAGCTGCTTGGCTGTCTTTATCTCAATTGCATGGTGGAGTGGTTTCCTAGAGATGGGTGCCTTTGTAGAAGGCTGACTGTGTGTATTCCCTGCAAATTGCACTTCGAGTTCCCTTGTCATTGATGAGGTGGATGCTACTAAAAACATCAAACATAAATCCAGCCAATATCATTGCCACAGACACTTTTCCTTGCCGTGTCATTTTGGATCCCTTGAAGATGCATTAGTTTATTTAAGGCTTATTTATGCCCCAATTGTCTTATGCCTTAGTAAATAGCTCAGTTCTTTGTTTAGTAACATCTGGAATAATTTTTTTTGTATTTCTGTGGTGTGATGTACATACTTACTCACGCCATGGTACACTTTTAGAGGTAAGAGGACAGCCTGTGTTTTGAGGACTGAACTCAGGTCGTTGGGCTTGGCAGCATCTCTTTACCCGAGAACTCCTCACCAGGCCTCAGATCTATTCTGGTGAACAGGAGACTGAGGATCCAGGGCTTGCCCTGTTTCATCTAACACAGTCTCTTTCCTAGGAGACTTTGGCTAATGGGATATTTGTCTTGTTTTATTCCTTTGTCAACTATTTTCCTGCCATCACTCTCATTTTAACTATTAATGATTAAAGAAACCAATTTGATTTTCATAATAAGACTCCAGGTATCTACATGGTCAATTTAAAAAATCAAGTTTCTACGTGGAAAGAGCTCTCTCTGTATCTGAAACATGTCACATTTCTCAGACAAAGAAATTCACAATATTTCTGTCTAGTAATACCCGAGCTAAGGAAGGTAGGTGAGGGGATGGTGTGATGAAGTGGCTAGCGTCTATGCGTCCACATGTCTGTACAAAACACACAAAAGAGAATTTGTTGTTAGGGACTGCTTACATTTTAACAATATCAACAGTGAGGAATATCCACAATGACTTCCATATTAGCAACTAAAACCTCCATCCCTCCTAATAGCCACAGAGCACACTGCTTTATGCCAGAGAGTCATTGCTCCTTTCACGGTCGTTGAAGATATTCCCTGTTTGTGTATAGTGTGGCCATGAGCGTTGACTACTGTGGCATTTTAAAATCCTCTGGGAGCGGGCTGGCAGGATGGAGTCCTTCGGGTGGGAGGAGGTGAGAGAGCAGGTGTGGTGAGCTCCGCAGGCTGACTCATCCTCAAAGAAGAAGCTGCACAGCTGCACTGCACAACAAGGGGACGCTCACTGCTGTGTCCATCTCCCAGTGTGTGTGTGTGTGTGTGTGTGTGTGTGTGTGTGTACAAGCCCAAGGCTTGCCCGGTGGAGAGGAAATGCTGTCTTACCTTGTTCCATTTGTATCTTTATTAACAACATCTTTTTATGGGACTCACATGTTACTTGTTTTTCTTCTATGAGCTTTCTCCTTACAATTATAGATTAAAGAAAAAATATGTGTCAGGGGCTGGAGAGACTGCTCAGTGGTTGGGGGGGCAATTGTTGCTCTGGCAGAGGAGCAAAGGTCAATTCCTAGAATCCACACAGTAACTCACAACCACCTGTGACTCCAGTTCCAGATAATCCTGTATCCTCTGTATCTTCTTCTAGCCTCCCTGAGTATTAGGTACGTACATGGTGCACAGACATACATGCAGGCAAAACATCCATTCCATAGAATTGATATTTCTCTCTCTCTTTCTCTCTCTCCCTCCCTTCCTCCCTTGTTCCCTCCCTCCCTCTCCCTCTCTTTCTCTCCCCTGCACTCCAGACCCACACAGCAGCACTGTAGATATGCATACTTATCAAGGACTTTGGATTCCATAGGATTCTCTTCATTGCTTCTCCCTAAGGTAACCCTTCTATTTGAAAGTTAAACCTTCATAAACTATAATCACATCTAGCAAAGTTTCATTTGAATCAGAATTCAATTGTAGGCTATCTAAAAAGAGAGTGAAGTTCTGTAATGTGGACTTTGCTGCCAGCATTCCATTGGAGATATTTGTTTATGGGGTTGGCTTTCTCAAACACTAAAGTGAAAGCAGAGTATTCTTGAAATGTCTGTCTTTTCTGTTGCCCCCAAGTTGTTTATTCCTCAGAAACATTTAGTTCCATTATTTATCACCGAGGACACGAACTGTCAGTTTAAATTCCAATGGTTTGGTTAGTTCAGTTTATTTATGTGTGTGGTGGTTCTGGGTGTCCTCAATGAGTTCTGTCTCAACTAGATACATTCAGATTCTTGTATGTGGATACTCTTTAACCAGGGTCCTCACTGTAGGGCTTTTAGAGAACTCAGGCAAAGGGATCAGATACAGAGCACCTAGCTCAAGGCCACACACAGGCAAGTCAGAGATAATCAGGAAGAATTGTGATAATATTTCAAAACAACGCACTATCCTAAGCAAGTATCCCCAAACTCCAGATCTTTGAGAATGTCTGCTATTTCAAAGTTGAAATTAGGCACTAATTGCGTTATGAACATCTACAAGGCTATTGTTTCATATAAAGATTCTCCCGAGCCGGGCGGTGGTGGCGCACGCCTTTAATCCCAGCACTCGGGAGGCAGAGGCAGGCGGATCTCTGTGAGTTCAAGACCAGCCTGGTCTACAAGAGCTAGTTCCAGGACAGGCTCCAAAGCCACAGAGAAACCCTGTCTCGAAAAACCAAAAAAAAAAAAAAATAAATAAAAAAAAATAAAAAGATTCTCCCGAAAGCGCAGGGTTGCTAGTAAAATGATGCCCGAGGACAGGACACACAGGAAAGAACTCCCTGTGGGTGGGAAATCAAAGTGATTACAGTTTAAGACTAAATTCCTTTCTTTTTTTACTTCTTATTTATTCTGTGTGTCTTTCACATCATGTATCTCAATCCCATTCATCTCCCTGTCCCTTCATATCCACCCTCTGTCCTTGCAATGCACTCAAATAAAACAAAACTTAAGGAAACGAAAGAAAGGGAAAAATTAAAAGTCTCACCATGGAAGCTGCAGTGTGACACAGTGAGTCACACACTAAACCCCCTTGTCCAGTGTCTTTACTTGCAAGGGTTCCCTGCAAAGAGTCACTGGTCTGGTTTGAGGCCTTTGGTTTCTATTACACAATCAACGCTGGGTTCTCATCAGGATTCATTCTGGATATTCCATTGTTGCCCTTCGTCATGGAGATCCTGCAGCTTTGGGTCTACAGGTCAGGTCCATTCACGTGCTTCAGCAGATCACAGATGTTGGGGAGGGCCAAGTCATAATCGTGGTTCTGGGCCTGGGCAGCAGCAGGGTTGGTCAGCCTGCCAGCATATCACCAAGGTGCACTCTCCAGCACCTTATTAGCTGATTCATCCCTTGCAGCCATGAGCGAGGGGCAGGGCCAATTCTCCTGCTTTGATGCCCTCAGCGTCAACTCTCCCCTACCCACACCATCTGATGTGGAATGTCCTTCTGTATATGTGTCACTTTTATTGGTTGATGAATAAAGCTGTTTTGGCCAATGGCTTAGCAGAGCACAGCCAAGTGGGAAATCCAAGTAGAGATACATAGAGAAAGTAGGTGGAATTAGGGAGATGCCATGTAGCTGCCAAAAGAGACAGATGCTGGAACCTTACCGGTAGGTCATGGTCTCATGGTGATACATAGATTAATAAAAATGGGTTAGTAATTTAAGATGTAAGAGCTAGCTAGAAATATGCCTAAGCAATCAGCTAAACAGTGTTGGGATTAATATAGTGTCTGTGTGATTATTTGGGTCAGGGTGGCTGTAAAACAAAAACCAGTCTCCAGTTCCAACCATCAGGGCCAACTCTACTGTGTCTCCCAGGTGAGGTGCAGGAGCCACTCTCCTGAGCACTGCAGCTGATGAGGGACACAGACAGTCTTCCTGCTTCCATGACCCCAGGGCCAGCTCTTCCACCTGTCCCAGGATCGATGTCCCAGGGAGGGTGGGGATATTATACCTTTAAGCCTCTGGTTTTCCCTTGACGTGAGCAGTGTGCCATGAGATCAGACTGACGGGTGGGTTTGAGTTGGGGCTTCCTCCTGTCAGCTCTAAGAGACGCATGTCCTCGGAGAAGACAATGGGAAGACATTGTGCAGTGAGCGGTCAGAGGAGAGACATCCCCTGGGCTGTCAAGAATCTGTCTCCGTGATCTGGATGGAACTCCATTCTCATAGATTTTTCTATAAGTGGATTTTGAGGTCTATAAATCATATTTTATTCACTCATAGGAGCGGAGATCATCCTTTTGTGTCAAATTGCAGATAGCACAAGGATAATATGTTGACACGCAGGGCTCTGCTTCAGTGACCTTACTCAAACCCATTTCCTACATCGATTATGTTTTATGATCTTAGGACCTCACCCGTAATGATCATTATGTTAGACATTTATTTTTAGGAGACATTCTCCCCAAGCATTAGATAACTGCTCTTTAATGTAGCTGAAGTGTCAGTCCTCACCTCGGCCTCCATCCTTCCTGCGAGGACATCTCACCTGTTTCAGACATGTTCATTCTCCCTAGGATTCTATGGTCTTAGAGATGGAATGCTGCCCCCTACTGTTGCGTATCCCAAACTAGGAGTTTGTGGCTATGAGTACTAATGAGCACCTGATAAGCAAACACAAAATAAGAGATTTGAATTTCATGGGCCAACATGTTAAGGCCCAGGGGACATAGCCCTATACTGGGAGGCAAAGTAGACAAGTGTTCATGACCACACACACTTTTTCCTAGAGTATTAACAAGCCTTCAAGCTTGTCATTAGCAAGGACTCTGTGACCTTTCTAAGTTGAATTAAGCCTTGTTCTCTATTATAGACTTTGACTGAAGTTTTAATTATTCATATAATTTCACCCTATTATAACACAGCTCATTACTCATGTCAGGTCTGTTAATATATTAAGTGTCCACTGTCCACTGGAACCAGGCAAGATGCTGTTGGACACAAAATTAAAATCAAAGGACAAAATGCACAGCCTACCCATGGTTTATAAATTCTGATATCTCACAACCTAACTCTGTCACAGGTCATGATGAGCAGAGGCGGTGATGATCATGGCTCTAAGGGCAGATGTCAGTAAAAAGCTACCATGTTTGTTGCAACCATAATTGACGCTGTGACAGATTTTTCTGATTACCATGTTGTCTAGTATTTTTGTTATTTTCATATTTAGTAATTGTTATGATTTGGGTATAAAGTGTCTTCCATATGCTCATGTGTAAAGCACTACACCACGTCTGCTCTTTGTGCTATTCGCTACGTGCTACTGTACAGTACACACCTGTACTACGTGACAGTCCGCGAGTCTCAGACAAGGGCCTGGAGATTGACACACATGGTGACAGAGACACGGGGGACATGGGTCATCCTTGAATTCCCCAAGAATGTCCCCTTTATTGTGTTCCAGGGCAGCTTATATAGGGATCCTTAACTGATATCCACGCCCCAGCCAAACCCACCGGAAACCACTCCCCTGCCATCAGGAACTCCTGAGGGTCTCATGCTCAGAGCAGCTGCAAACACAGGAAAACAAGTTGTTTTGCTCAGAGCAGCTGCAAGCATAACAAGTGTTTACAGGAAATTCAGGGTCTGGGGGCCCACACCCCCACACTCATGCTGTGGGATAATGATTTGGTACATGTAAAGATTTGTCACTCATATTGGTTTAATAAAACATGGATTAGCCAGTATCCAGGCAAGAAGTATAGGCAGGGTGACCAGACTAGGATAATCCTGGGAAGAGGAAAGGCAGAGACGTAGCTGCAAAACAGATGCAGAGGAAACAAAATGTGAATTCTGTGCTTAGAAAAGTTACCAAGTCACATGGCTAAGCATAGATAAGAATTATGGGTTAAGTTGTAAGAGCTAGTTACTAATAAGCCTGAGCGAAGAGGTCAAGCAGTTTCTAATTAATATAAGCCTCCATGTGTTTCTTTGGGACTGAACGGCTGCAGGACCGGGAGGGACAGAAACTTCTGTCTACAGTATCAGATGTTTAAGCACTTGTTTCTCAGCTGGTGGTGCTGTTATAGAAGGTGTGGAACCTTTAGTGGCTAGGGACTAGGTGGATTAAGTGGATTAGCCTGGGCTCACACTGCTCCTCAAGCTCTCTGCTTCGCCATCAGTGCCACGTAACAGGTGACTGCCTCACACTCCCGCTGCAGCAGATGCCACCAATCCTGCCATTGTGCCTCTCCACCATGGTAGACTATTCCTGCTGAACCGTGAATCAGGGTGAATCCTCCATTTCCTAAGCTTTTTTTTTCTGGACAGCATGACATCACAGCGATATGAAAGGTAACTCACACAGAAGCTTGGGATGAGAAGTAACCAAGGGTAATAGAACCCCTAGTCAGCTAGTATAAATTCAACACCACCCATCTTTTCAGGTTTATTGTGAGATAATGAGAAGCAGATTGTGTTATTGGAGCCCGGGAGCCTGAGAGCCGCTCTCTAGGGAGAATATGATGTGTACCAGGTGAGCAGTCCCACGGTGCCCATTCTAGACAGGAAACCCAAGTCCTTCTCTTTCATCATACACGCTGGCAATTTGAGCCATGTGCTTTTTGGTGCAGACAGTGAGTTCTCTGTGAATCCCCTGGCTGGGACAGACTGGATGCAGATGGGTGTGTGAGTTTGTTCCTTGATGCTCTGGAGGGTAGGAGGAAGTACCCCGGGTGCTGGTGGACTGTATATAGAGGGGGCGGGGTCACTTAAGCTGCCCAAGCTGAACCATGTGCTGGCCAGCTGCCCCATGGTAGGCTGTGGGGGAGGGTGTGCCCCAGGCTTCTCACCTGGCCTTGGGCTCACCATTGTTCTCCCTCCGGAACTCCTTAGACCATTTTCCACATTCCTCCTTTTTACAAGGACATTAACAATGTTGGTTAATTGATTCATCTCATAGAGCCCAAGTTACCTTGATTACCTCTACAGCCTTGTCTACAAATCAGGTCATCTGAGGTATTAGAGTTTTGGATTTAAACTTTTTTTTTTTTTGTGGAACTGACCTAAAAAAACTCCCAAACGTATAATGATGTAAACTAAGCTGTTCCTATAGTCTGAAAATGGAATGCATTTGATAAAGAACATTGATCCCACTTAGATGAATCAATATTCATAAAGATTTTCTCTGAATTTCACAGAAAATCCAATGTAGTCTAGATAAGTTATTTGGCAGGCTAACCCAGAGTGAGAGAGAAGGATACCAAGTGATAAATACTATTCTTCTGATAATACTGGCATGGGTTTTAGGAATAGAGAACAGTGGGTCACAACCTTTTTGGAACACCTTTATCTCCAAAAATCTATACATTACAAATCATAACAGTAGCAAAATTACAGCTATGAAGTAGCTACAAAATAATTTTATGGTTGGGGGTCATCACAACATGAGTAACTGTAAATGATCGCAGCACTAGGAAGGTTGGGGACCACTGGCTTATGGCCTTGGTTAGAGCGAGTGGAAGCTACAGGTGGTTCTTCTGACCTTGGGTGAAATAAGTTCCCAATGCTTATTTTTCTCAGTGTGTGACACAGGGTGATTAAGTTTATTCTGGAGGCTGCTATGGGTTTGATTCTATCTGTCTTTGATAAAACTTGGAGAAGTGTGCTTATCATACAAAAGGTATTAGCAATTTATATTGTGGATACTTTTTCTGTATGCCTGAGAAGGGTCCTGGCTCAGCCTCAAATGTATTCTCAGCAAAGGAAAGCCATTATCAGCCATGAGTGGTTTCAAAGTAGGTTATCTGAGCCATAAATAGCTACACTGTTCAAGGATTATTGTTACAATCTATCTGTGGCACAGCCAAAACGTTCAAAAACACCCAGTCCTCCCTACGCTCAGGTGACATGAGTAGGGTCCCAGTGTGACAGCAGATAGAACATTTCACAGACTTGAGGTGGAATTTGAATTCATTACCACTTGGTTTTCACAGTTCACATGGGCTACTGTTAGCACGATGCCATGCTTACATGGGCAAGGTCAGCTGCCCTCACCCTAGGTACACCTGGAGAAAAGAACACTACTCAGCTGGTGAGCTAAGATGGTAGTAACCCACGTAACAAATCAGCGGTACATTGGAGATAGAGTGTTGACAGAAGATTCTGTCCTGCAGCTGTTCAATCCCAGAGAAACACATGGAGGCTTACACTAATTATAAACTGGTTGGTCTATTAGCCCAGGCTTCTTATTAACTAACCCTTACATCTCAACCCATAATTCTTTTCTGTGTTAGCCACATTGAAGTGTGATTTCCCACAGTAGGCTGTGGTTACCATTAATGAATAAAGAACTGATTTGAGCCTATAGCAGAGCAGGGTGGGGCAGAGCAGAGCTAGGTTGGGAGGGCTAGACTGAATGCTGGGAGAAGGAAGGACAGAGTTAGAGAGAAACCATGTAGCCTGGCCAGAGATAGATGCTGGAACTTTTCCTGGTAAACCACAGTCTCGTGGTGATGCATAGATTAATAGAAATGGCTTAAATTAATATTTAAGAGTTAACCAATAAGAAGCTAGAGCTAGTGGGCCAAGCAGTGATTTAATTAATACAGTTTCTATGTGATTATTCCAGGGCTGGGCACCCGGGAATCAACAAGCAGCCTCCCTCCTACACCACATGGCTGGGCACATTTTATCAGTGGGGCATTCTCATCTTGCATCTTCCGCATCTGGGTGACAACTGCAGACTGAGCCTTTCCTCTTCCCAGAATTATCCTGTTCTGGTCGCCCCACCTAAATTTCCTGCCTGGCTATGATCAATCAGCATTTTATTAAACCAATACACAAATCTTTTTATTAAACCAATGACAAATCTTTACAGGGTACAAGAGCATTGTCCCACAATAGAGGATTTGGGGAGGGGTATATGAACTTGAAGCATGATTTTCCCTCCTCTTCCAGAGAGCTATACATTTTATTCTTAAAATTCACCAAGCAGCTCATGTCACACTATTAACAGTAGCTGATTCCGTAATTAGCAATTAAGGCTTTCATTTTAGCATCTGTTTCCAGCCTTGGTTGGAGTTTCCTCAAGTCCAGGGGTCCTTGTGTCTGTGTCTCTGCCTCAGTGAAGAGATGTGGATAGAACTCTGTGGGCAAAGACCATACAGGATCAAGTTTTGACTGATTTCTTGTTTCCGGGGCTGTAATGTTTTCACGCTCATCTCAGAATGATTTGGGATTGTTTGAAAGTACAAGTTGTTTCAGCTGTTAAGAATATCGGGTGATATCTGTGAGCTCGACGAGAGTTCAGTTGTATTCTTGTGGAATTCTATGGTAAAAGGTGGTTTGGAGGAAGAGAGTCATTTTTAGCCCAATCATTGTTGGTCCTTAGTCATCGGCCTGCTGATACCAGGTGGAAGGAACAGAAAACTGTAACAGCCCTCGACCTCATTAGAGAACAAGAAAGAGAGGAAATGATGTCACTGTGGACCCTGGGATGCAAGATGAGAAAGCCCATGAAAGAAAAGCTGGATGAGCCTGGGGCAGAGGGCAAAGAAGTCTCTCAGCAGGGCAACGCCAGCAGACAAGGCAGCTTCCGGATTCCAGCTACCTCCCAGTTCTCTGATTCTCTTGCCACGGGCTGAGTTTCAAGAAGGAGAAGTCAATGCAAATTGAGCAAGATTGAGCTGCAGATAACTAAAGAATTGATGATTATTAAACAGGTTGAGACTTTTCCCCCTAAGGGCACAGACAAAATGATTTAAACATTTTTAAAAATGTATGTTTTTTAATTAAAAGTTTTAGTTTTACCCTTTCCTCTAAGTCTTCCTGTGTCTCCCTCCCTGACACCCTCCTCAAATTCATGACCTCTTCTTTAATTAATATTGCTTTACACACGTACACAAGCACACACGCACACACCCTGCTGAGTCCATTTAGTGTTGCTCATATGTGCATGTGTTTAGGGCTGACCACTGGGATGGGCTAACCTATTGTGGGAGGGGTGTCGTCCCTGAAGAAAACTGATTCTCCTTCCCTCATGGCTGTTGACTGTTTGCAGCTCTTCACCTTGGGCATGGGCCTTGTGAAAGTTCCCTATCTGTATTTTGTTTCAGATGAAACACTGACCCTCATTTCTCTCGATGATGATGATTAGGGTCAACGACAACATAGTAGCCATGCTGACATGATGGTGACTAATCTGATCATGTCCTAGCTTCCTCTAAGCCAGTTCCCTAAGTGACAGAGTCAATCCTGCTTGAATTTACTGTCTTCTAGTTTCAGTGGTAACTTCTTCTCTTGTCTTCCACTTCTGTGTATCTACAGCTGGCTCATGACTGCCTGTCCTCACTGCCTCCCTCAGCAAGTTTCCAGGTTATTAACTGAACTCCCCGGACTCAGGCTGGAGAAGGGCTCCCACTTCCGTTTTGCTGGGGCTTTATGTGCCAGTTTTAAGGATGTTGTGGTCAAACATCCTGATCAGAACAGCTCAGGGGAGGAGAGGGTTTGTTTGGATGCCAATTTCAGGTTACACTATCGTTTTGGAGAAGGCAGAGAGGATGAGTGTGTCCTTGCTTGTTGGCCTGCTGCTCAACTCGATTACTCCACTCACAAAGCTCAGGGCCCAGCCTATGATATGCTGCTGCTCATACTTAGGATGAACCCTTCTGACCAATCAAGGCAATCATGATGACCCCTCATAGACATGCCCACAGGGTCACCTGACTGGGGCAAGCACTCCTTCAGACTCCCTTCCTTGGTGATCCCAGATGGTGGCCAGTGTACTCTAGAACTAACCGACCAGTCATTCTGCTATCAACAGTGTTACTATCTTTTATTGACCTCTTTCTCCGTGCCAGCTGGAGCTCAACCTACGGAAGACCGCCAACAGCCATGAAAAGTGGAGGCTCTTGTTATCTGACTGATGCTCCCTTCAGTGCTCTTCCTTGGATAGTGACGGATGCCATGGTGGACAAGATGGTGTCACTTCCTGTCCTGCTTCCTCACAGAGAGATGGTGTGAACAGTTCGGTGTCCGACATGAGTCACCTTACTCTGGGGTCCCCTCCTGTCTCCGTTTTTGTTATTCTTCCATCCTCCATGCACATTGTCCTCTAAGCTCATGAGAGAACAGTTTGTACTATTGCATAAACTTCTCTCACTAGGTATTTTTTTCAAGGTCAGGTTAGAATGACTGTATAATTTTATTACGAAAACTTCTGATGGATTTTGAGTCACTTCCCGTTTTAACGTCTCCTGCTGTTGGGAGATACCTACAATGGTTCTCTGAAGTTCAGAAAATCCCTGACATTTTCCATCCACTTGGCTCAACCTAAATCACTGTGAATACAAAAACGAAGAATTCACCTTGGCTTTGAAGCCTCATGGCCCAGTTAGGTTAGACAGACAATGGGGGACAATGTCTATCACTGTATATGGGTCAGGGCTATAGTAGACAGCCATTGCAGCTATTTGGGGACAGAACAGAGCAGTGGGGAAGGTTTTAAACAGTGAATAGGGATTGTCCCCGTACAACAGAAAATGATGGAGCATTTGTGACAGATGCCAGCGGCGCTTGCAAAGACACTGCTACCGAGAGCCTGTACCCAGAGAAGGAAGAGCCGTGGCTGGATGGTTGGGTGTGGAAGGGAGAGGGCAGGTGGGCGAGCAAGTGAGAGTGAGAGAGACAGAGACAGATGGATAGACAGACAGACAGACAGACACACACAGAGAGACAGAGGACAGGCACAGAGAGAGGAAGAGGCAGACACACACACAGAAACAGAGACAGACAGAGACAAAGGACAGACACAGAGAGAGGGAGAGGCACACACACACATAGAAACAGAGATAGACAGACAGACAGACACACACACAGAGACAGACAGACACACACACACACAGAGAAACAGAGACAGACCGACAGACAGACAGGCAGAGAGAGAGAGAGAGAGAGAGAGAGAGAGAGAGAGAGAGAGAGAGAGCGCACCATTTCTTCACAGAGCCCTTATCACCTTATCAGCTGGGAAGAGAGTCCATATAAACAAATGAAGACATTCCAAAATTTACATTTGAAACAGTAAATCTTAAATGTTAAGATTAATTTGGGGAATTTTAAATATTTCACTTTTATAAGGATAGACGGATTGAAGGGATTTTTATTATATTTTTATTTGTTTATTTATTCCTTTATTTATTTTTTGTTTTTCAAGACAGGGTTTCTCTGTGTAGCCTTGGCTCCCCTGGTCCTTGCTCTGTAGATCAGGCTGGCCTCAAACTCAGAGATCCATCTGCCTCCCCAGGGATGAGATTAGAGGTGAACACCACCATGCATGGCCTATTTAAAGGATTTTAAAATAAAAGCCTAAATTTGCTTGTGAGGCCACTGAGTAACATGCATATATGCTAGACATCTCTGCAGTCAGCACATTCTAAAGAATAACAGCAGCAACTGGGGTTTTGCTTAAAAACTCTGTGTGGGACTATGGAGGGAGAAATTGGATTGGACCTTTTTATTTTTAGTCTCAGAAGACCCTTCTAGACAACATCAGCGTATGTTTTCTGTGTTTCGTATTTACTATGTAATGGCGTGTCAGTAGGATTTGAACACAGACCTCTCATTCACTCTAGTATCACAAAGACCTTCCTCACAACCATGAAATGAGGGGTCATTCCATATTTTCTTAACGAATGAAAGAATATCTGTTCCCCCCCAGACTAAATTTTACTGAATCTCTCTCTGTAGCTAGAGTCCTGAGAATTTGCTAATGGTACTGTAAACGTCACTTAAATGGTTGAGAGGCTGGAGTCAATCTGTGTGGGAGAACCCCAGTTGTCCCCAAATCTGATCACGAGTGGGTGACCCCAAACCTCTTCTCACAGAAGACAAGAAGAGTCAGAACCCCAGGAACAGAACTGGTATGGATTTTCTGTCTAATTTAAGGACCGAGAAGGACTCAAACCTCACTGAGGATGGGTTGATTTCTTACAGGCCGTACCTGTACTCCTTCTTCTCTCCCACTTTCTGCACAGAAACATATATTCTCTAGATCTCACTGAGCGGTGGAATGTGCAGACAGATCCAGCGGCTGAGGCTATAGTCAAAGAACAATGGCTCTGCAGTGAGCTGGGCGTAGAGCAAGAGGAGGAAGGTACTCTTGTCTCCTTAGTTCTTAAGTGCCAAGCTCAATATTCGTCAGCTCAGCAGGATGGAGACCCACCCAGGAGGGCAGCCCAATGCCATGCTGGTGACCTTTGATGGACGGTATAGGTTAGGCTAATTGAGAAGCGAAGCCCTACATTAACATAGATGTTGCCATTCCCTGGGCAGGGGTGCTGGACTGAAACCATGCTGAGAATCAGCATTCATTGCTCTCTGCCTCCTGACTCAAAATGCAGTGTCTGCCATGACTTCTCTGTCCTAATACACCGTTCCCTTGAGCTATTGGATGTCATAAAACTTTTCCTGCATGTGCTGGGGATTCTATCATTGATTTTATCACATCACATCTACCCCACTTTTAAAATGAAGGTTCTAGATCATTTCCTTTCATTCAGATATTTTACAAGAACTTAGGCACTAGGCTGTGCCCAGGTTTAGATGGAATTGGATGCATTCTTTACCTATGGTTCACATCTCAAAATCTGGCTTTCACCCAGTACCTGTCCCCTTGACTTATTGAACCATTTATGGTAATTTTTGTTACAGAATAGCAAAGCCACACTCTTGGCTTCATCCCTTACTGGATCCTACCTGGTGTTCACTGAAGTGAAGCTTCTCTTCACCCTGTATAAATATGGCAGAGGTGGAGTGTCTTCACCTTCTATAGATATGGTGAAGGGTGCTGGGCATGATGTTAGACGAGCCAGGCTGGTGACTGTATGCATTGGAAGGTTCTCCAAGGATGCATGGGATTCTCTTACATCTTCATCTTGAGGAAATGATAGGCTTCACAGCAGCATACCTCTTGATAGACACTTCACCCATCAGTTGTGCATGAGTACATCCAGCTATACATCCTACATCCTGCATCTAATCATGATGCCTTGGCCTGCACTGTATCTATTAGGAAATCCCCACCCTCATGGACGGAGCTGTGTCCTCACAGTCAGGCTCAGTGTTAGGATGGGGAGATAGTACTAGTCCATGAGTCAGTTTCCTTCAAAACTCAGCAATTCATGGTTGGGTCTCACCTCATGCCTTTGTAAGCCAGTGCTAACCCCACATTTTAACAGGTAGCCTGGTGTTCTTAGATAGACTCTTTTTTTTTCCTCCCTATATGATACAGTGGCTGGTCTCCAATCTTTGCATGCAATTAAAAACGTTTCCTAGGGTCCAAAAGAGATTTTCCATGGTCAGAAGGAACACAGGCATGCTGTTCTGGCCCCAGCCCACCAGTGGGGCTCTAGGCATGGACCGTTAGCGTTCTTACTTGCTTTTAATTGAAAGGATCCGCTCCCTACAATTCTCTTCTTACACAGAATGAGCATCATGCTGACAAACATTGATCTTTTGGGAAATAGCACAAATGTACGATGATTAATATATTCTACCTTGTTATTTCAGAAGGACAGCTGGATTGCTCTGCCAGGAGGCAGGCTACTGAGGTAGTTCACTTTCTGCCTTTCTGTTTCTGTGGCTCAGTCTTGCTTTCCCTTTGAATCTGCTCATTAGCACGGGGGCTGCCCAAGCAGGAGGGCAGCAGGGCAAGGGTGTTTTCTTCTGCCAGCATCCAGGCAGCAGACTGGACAAATGAACAGCTGCAACAAGGGTCTGGAGAAGCAGACAGCGTTTTTAGCTTTTCCGCTCTTCACCCGCATCCGTTGTAGACTTGATAGCTGAATATTAGCTTTATTATTTATTTTTACAGGTTATGATTTCTTAGAAGATCAGAACATACTGGAAACAGTTTTGAGTTTCAATTACATACTTAGTTTCTTCTGCTGATACTCCCAATTTTATAGTTTTAAGTAGAAGAAATAGAATCTGAATAGTCACTTACGTTTTTATTATTTCTTTATAAACTATGCGAAGTAACGGAAGCAAAGGACCTTGACAGCATCCCTGTCATGGAAACTAAGATGACTTTATTTGAAATTTATAGCGTATTGTTTTAGCCCCTTATGTAAAGATGCACTGTCAATTAATCTGGGGTGAGCCTGTGGTAGGACACACCCAGCCGTCACAGATGTTAAACTGTGCGGATAGCAAGTTAGTAGCGTTGGAAGTTTGCTATAATTAAGTCAAGAGAAAATCTAGACTTGAAAAAGTTCATGCTATGTGTGAGAAACGATTGGCTCTCAATTTTCATTTGTAAAAGTCGGCAAATCATTGACAACTAATGGGTACACTACCCCCCTGGGAAGGGCCACCTCTCCTGCTCCCAGCTTTGCTCAGTTGCCTGTAGTTCTTTGTATAGGACTGTTGCCTCTTGGACTTTCCCTGGTGCTGTTGGTCATGTTTGTTGGACTTTATGGGCTATCTTTTTCTTGAGCCTATACATACTTGTAAGTGATATTTTTATATAAGGTCCAAGTACCTAGGACCCTGAATTAGCAGTTACGTGCTTTATTAAATTTTCTATAAGGTGACTATATTAGGTATGAAAATGGGTAGTGAGTATTACCTATAATCTGCAATATGATGCACTTGCATTTGTCATGAAAGCTGCCAACTGTCGCCCCCTCAAGGGACTCTCATCCTTACTTCAGGTCATGGAACGCAGCATTGAAGGAAGATTCTCCAGGAGATGCTGCTCACGACTCCTCCATGAGCAGCAGGCATCTAAACGTCTAAACCACCTTCCTCTTTCCCTCACTTCGCTTATCAAAAAAAATCAGATTTCAGTCTATCATCTATCTATCTATCTATCTATCTATCTATCTATCTATCTATCTATCTATCTATCTATCTATCTATTATCTATCTATCTATCTATCATCTATCTATCTATCTATCTATTATCTATCTATCTATCTATCATCTATCTATCTATCTATCTATCTATCTATCTATCTATCTATCTATTATCTATCTATCTATCTATCTATCTATCTATCGATCGATCGATCCATCCATCCATCCATCCATCATCTATCTATCTATCTATCTATCTATCCATCTATCATCTATCTATCTATCTATCTATCTATCTATCTATCTATCTATCTATCTATCCATCCATCCATCTCTCCGTTTTCGTTTTGTTCTCTTTCTATCTCTCTGCCCCCTGTCTGTATTCTTTCTCTTCCCTAGAGTTACTTGCCAACAGAATCTTTTCTCCTTTACTGTAAACCACATAAAAGTTTCTCTACTGCTGACATTTTAATTTAAAATTTCATTTTCCCCTGAATCACACTTACCTCTCATGTGGCTGCAGTTGACAGGGTAACATTTGCTTCCTTTGTTTGTGCTTGAGCAGTGTAGCCTCGGGCCATGGATTCTTCTACTGGAGCTTTGCTATGCCCCTACCCAAGGTCATAGGTGGGCCTTGGTCCCCATGGATGTGCAGGAATAACCCAGAGAATCCACAGAGAGATTTGGAAAGTAAGTGGAGACAATTTGCAAGTGGATCCCTCCGGTAACCATCTCCAGTCTTTAGAAAGGGGATTCTCTTCTCTTCTCTGAAGCTGTCAGTGCAAGAAAGGTGAGTGCTGTATGAGAAACTCTTGTTTACTGTAAACTGAAGTCTAAGGACTTTTTTTTAAGTTTATGCTTTGTTTTCATGCACACAGAACCTAAAGTTTGATTATGTCCCTGGAAACATACTCTTTACATAGCCTAGATGAGTCTTTTATTTCTCAGAACACGACTTAGAAGCACTTACGCTGTAATTAGCATCTGGGTCTAGTTGGGGGTGCTAATTAAACTAGTGCAGTGGTAGGAGATCTCCTGCAAAGTGAGGTGGCCACCCGACCCGGGCAGGTACCATCTGGTACTCCCCGGGGCAGCCGACCTCTGAGTGTCCTTCTGGCTCCAGGCAGGATAACTCAAAACACTGAACTCAGAATGGGCAGCTTCCATTTCCTGTTCTGTCTGCTGAAATGGCCACAGTAGATGATTTTGTGTGTGTGTGTGTGTGTGTGTGTGTGTGTGTGTGTGTGTTTGAGACAGGGTTTCTCTGCGAAACAGCTCTGACTGTCTTGGAATTAGCTCTTGTAGACCAAGCTGGCCTCGCACTCACAGAGATCCTCCTGCCTCTGCCTCCCTAGTGCTGGGATTAAATGTGTGCATCACACCACTGCAAAAGAATTGTTTGTGTGACGCCTTCATTTACTTCATTTCACATCTTGTGCTTTTTGTCCCCTGTCCCCTTACCTCATTTTATCTTTTGAATTATCTGAACTTTATTATTTGCTTTTTCCCCCCAAAATTTATATTTTCAGGGAAGTTATATTTTCCTTGTTATATTTTAGATGTTTATTGTGGGTATTTTTTTTATCATGGGTATTTTAACATGCATAGTTAATTTAAAATTAATACCATTAACCAACAATATAACGAGCACACAACACATTTCACACATTCTATTTCCCCTCCTTGCCAAATTTATGCAGCAGCTTGAGTCTACATTGCTCACTTCAGTCATAAACAAGAAGCCACGGTGACCATGTTAGTGATGACATTTTTTAGTCAGCCACGTTTAAATATCTGTGCATTCCGCCTGTTTTTGTGCCTTAGATTTTTCCATTCATAGAAAGGAATTGCACGATTATGCATTTGGTTAATCTTAGGCTTCCTACAAACATCTGCCCTTGGCAGGGGTGACTTTACAGGTTCCTGGGGCTGTCCCACTGAAGATGTATCTTCTGCCTAAGGACACTGCTTCCCTCTCCAGGTCTGCTCTGATAAAGGTCCCCAGGCACAGTGACTTCTGTCTCATGAGCTCTGTGTGTTGCAGGGACGCCTCGCTCCAGGACAGAGTCTCTTGTCCCTGCCGGTGGCTGCAGGGACACCTTCCTCTTAGAGCCTTCGCCTGGGATCTCTCATTTTCTGTTTCTAATAAGGGCCCCCACTACTAAGGCTGAAGTCATTGCTAGAACTTTCCTTCAAGTATGCCTCTAGAGTCCTTTATATAGGATAAAGTCTTGTTCCAAGGTTCTGGACGGGTGCCATGTACACCCTACCCTTAACATTCTTAAATGCATCAGCCCCGGCAAACTTTACAGAACGGTTGTGCTTTGAGAATAAAACAGTCGTTTTAAACGTGTCATTTCAGCGGTTACATGGATTTTATTTCCTTCTTAATGGCTCCCTTCCTTTTGGCACAGAAAATTGAAATTCATAGCATCTTGTACCAACTCATTCTCTCTGTTGATGCTTCACTGTTCCTCCCTTGTCCAGGGCTCCGGGAGTCAGAATGTGGGTGACAAGGACTGTGTTGTAATTGTTTTAGTGATAATAACAAGGCAGCCACTCCTGGATTTGCCTGGCCCAGATCCTGACACCTGTCAATCACATCCCCAGGGTATAAGGTCTCCTTTCACTCGCCGAAGTTAAATGTGAGCCCAGCATCCAGTTTTCTACAGAGCACTAGGTGGGGGAAGGAAACAGAATGGGGTTTTGGAAGAAGCTAGAGTCAAGTCCTGTCTTGCTGCAGACCTCCTTCTCCTCCCAGGAATCTTGGGATGTCAGTGTGGCAGCTTCCCTTCTGGCAGTTCTCAGAAGCATGACCTCAACCTGACACCATCACAGAAAGTCATATGGCATCGAAAGCTGCTGCAGCAGCGGTCAGCTCAGCCCCAGGCGTTTCCTGATTAGAGACGCGTCTTTAGAGGATGACCTCTTCAGAACGTCGCTGGTTGTGGGAAAGGCTTGTGTTTTTCTTTATCTGGGCTTCAGTACAGAAAGCCCAGGGTTGAGCTCCCAACAGCTTGCCTTCCAGGGAGCGGGCACCAGGAGATTCAGAAAACGTTTCCATCTTTATGCCAACTGAACCAGTTAGAAAATTCTAGTGACACAGAGCTGAGATGCAGCCCACAGATATTCACCTTCACCGTACCTTCAGTGATTGTGGGCTATCAGTGGCCTCTGAGTCAAGGCTGCATGGCTGTCTGTCAATCAAGCTGAGTACACTCATCCTGGGTTCAGTTGTCTCCTGAGAGCCTCATGGTATCTCAGCCTGTTTGGTTGTTGCCCTCTATTAAGGGGGCTTCAAGTGTCTGGAGTTTTCAATTAGTTTATTAACTAAACATAACGGAGGCCTTCTTTGAATCACGATCGTATGCAAAATATTGAACTTAAACCTGAACTGCTAATTTGGAAAGAAAACAAGTCCTTGCCTTTACGAGTTGTGTTTCATCCCAGAATTCTCTGACTCAAAAGTACGTAATGATGTAAAGATGGCAGATGTTTAGATGCCCTCTGTGTTCTCATAAATACTCTTGACCGTTTTGCTCACTGTAGAGTCCTGGGGTCCTGGCTCTGAAGGGAAGCACACTTTCTAAGTCACTATCTGCCTGGGAGCAACTTCCCAGCAGTCCTAGGGACGGGCATCAGCAGTGCCTCGTGGTGCCTGCGGGACTCAGACAAACCAGAAACTTGAAGCAGCTGCCCGTGAGGCACTCACTGTTCCCAAGGACGGAAGAACCACTTCGGACGTTCTCTAGTGAAGTTCTCTGGTATTTGAGAGCACTAGGGAAGATCTCGCGAGCTCTTCTGACAGCCTGGGAAGCCCCGAGAAACCACGCCTCATCAGGACATGCTTGGAACACTCTGCCCGAGTGAGTGCCACCAGGGCCTGGCCAGGCTCTGCACCATGGCCACCCCAGGAAGGCAGCCTTCCAGGAGGGGACTGTCTAACTTCAGGTGTGGCAGAATCGCAGGACTGCTCAGCCATGTCCTGGTAAGTCTGTATCACTGTGTAGGTTACTTGGTATTAGATTTGTCACTTTAAGGGAACTTTGACATAAAAAATCAGCGGTCTTAATCATAGTGGACGTGTGATTTTCATATTGACGTCCACACTTCCTGTTCTTCATATCCTCTGAGTAGTTTGTTATAGTTTTGAAAATGAGTTTCTGCTTCCTGTTTTCTGGATAAGCTATTTCTACCAGCTCTGCCTTGTGTCTTATCTCTAAGCCTCTATGAGAAGTGTTATGTTTCCTAAGAATGATTAAGCATAGAGAATGAATGAATTCACATGCCAGAGGGAGACTCTGATATGGTGACCACAGTGCTTGCTGGTATCTTGCATGTACACATGTATGTGCCGTCTTCATACATGTTTTCTTCCTTTGCACAGGAAGGCAAAGTGCACCACTGATAGCATCAAAAGGTAAAATGATGAGGGCATCTAAGTACCATCCCATGGGACCCTAGCAAAGTCACAGATGTGACTGGAGGTTTCTCTCCCACTCGCCAGTTCCTAAATAACCACTCTGGGGCTTAATATTAATTACAAATTCCTTGGCCTATTAGCGCAGGCTTACTATTAACTAGCTCTTTTTTTTTTTTTTTTTTTTTGGTTTTTCAAGACAGGGTTTCTCTGCAGCTTTTTTAGAGCCTGTCCTGGACCTAGCTCTTGTAGTTAACTAGCTCTTACAACTTAAATTATCCCATTTCTATTAGTCTGTATTTGACCAAGAGGCTTGTGGCTTGTTACCTCGCATCTTGTTTCCTTGGTGGCTGCTGGCACCTCCCTGACTCTGCCCCCTTTCTCCTTGTATCTCTGTTTGGATTTCCCACCTAGCTCTATTCTGCCTGGCTATTGATCAAATAAGTTTCTTTATTAACCAATGGTAATAAAACATATTCACAGTTCACAGCCTACAGAGAGACAGCCCATATCATACAGGAATGCTACAAAGGCAGGAAGAGATATATTTTACCTCCTGCAAATGAATGCAGCAGGGTTTTAGCAGAAAGGGCCACTTTAAGCACAAGGGCATAGGGAGAATAGATTCTTTTATTTTTGATATATTTAAAGATACAAGGAAAGACAGATACCCACAAGAAGGCAGACGTCAGGGGTCTAAATGTAAGAACTGAGCAGCGCTGGTCAGTTTCTCACTTTGACTCATCTTAGAAGCAGTGGCACATCTGTGATAACCAGGCCCCATATGAGATGTAGGACCATGAAGCCAGACCCAGCCAGTGTCAAAATCACACCTTGAACGAAATGATTCACAAAACAGAACCAGTTTAGCCTGAGGAAGTCCACCTGATGAGCTGGGACAAGATGTGCATCAATCACGATGCCCTTGGCCTTAATCATTGCTAGTCACCATCGCTAGTTCCTAATCAGGGCCATTGTTGGCAGAATTTGTGACTTAATTCCATGGGGTATTTATGGGGAATCTGCAGGGCCTCCAGGACTTTATTTAGACCCCGCGATGACTAGGGATTCTGAGCAAGCGAATGGCACAATGGTGCTTCCTTCCTGATTTTCCTTTTTGTCTTGGTATGCCACATTCAGATCTACACATGTGACTGGTCACTATTCGCAAGGCATTGCTTCAGGTATGTCATGTGTGAACAACATGTGTGCATGTAAGTGTGAACAACACGCATGAAGCTTCTATACATAAGAAACCCTGAATTTAGCTGAGAGGCTACTCTGCATGCTAATGTCATGACTGTTATATGTGCCCACACATTGAGGGGTAACCTGGACTAACATCTCCATCCTAGGAGTTCCCATCTAACTTTGTCTTTGAAACTTCTCCTGAGTCCCTTTGTCAGGGATGCATGGTATCAACAGGAGGACTGTTGAAGTTTGGTCAGAGTGCCTGGCTCTTGGGTTCTCATTGTTCTTAGGGTCCATGTACATTCTTTTTATTTCTGACACTTGTGACAATCATTGAGGATCTGTATGAGTGTCTCCACCCCAAGACGGTATTTGAAACAGGTGGAATCTGTTTATTTCAACTTCTTTTAACAGAAAAAAAAATAGAAAATGTGCAAGTTTGAAAAATCAGCATAGAATTTAATCATTAGGAGGAAAAGCTTGTGCCATTTTTTTAGCACAATTAACACATGAATATACACACATAGGCACACACAAACACATGTTCACACATATAGAAACACACAGAAACATATACACGGATATACACATACATGCACATATACACAGACACACACACAAACACACACAGCACACACATATACATACCTCACCTGGGCACAGGTGACATATGACAAACAGGATAACTGTTTACTAGTGTCTCTGGGCTATAATGGGTTATATCCTGAGAAACCCATCAGAAAGGTGCAAACGAGTAAGCAGAAAATGTGTTTATCACACCTTATTGAAAGCACATCCCAGCTTGGCAGCAGAGTGCACTGGAGAGCATCTGGTTTCCATGGTGATCATGAGGCTGACTGGGAGCTCCTGCCCGGCAGCACAAGAGGCTCTCATACCTCTTATTACAACCTCAGGAAAAGGTCTGAATTCAAAAAGTGTGGATTCCACCCAATGCACGTGGCTTTTCCACCAGTGCAAATAAAAGTTGTGAGTTTGAACAATTTATTTAACTACTCATAATCAGCTAGCAAAATTACATATTTTAAAATATATTTTTCAATAAAAGTATGCTATTCTGTTACATGATTTTGACACACACATCCATCCACCCCCCACCCCCACCCGCACTGTGGGTGGCTGAATCGAAAGATTCAACGTCTACATAAATTATGATCTCAGAAATGTAAAGGGCAATGGTGGGAAAGACTGAAAATAAAATTTTCTTTTATGCTTAAAATACGTTGTTACAACTATAATATGTAACCTCAGAATTAGAAGAGAGGCACGTTCATCTCTGTATTATTGCAATGTGTGTGTGCGTGCATGCATGTGTGTGTGTATGCACATGCATAGGTGTTTGTGTGCACAGAGGTGCATATGTATATGAGTGTGTGCATGCATACTGTGAGCTACGTGTGCTTGTGTGGTATGTACTTGTAGACTCACAGGCGTGTGCACACGCATGTCTGAGGTGCTGGCCCTGCCAGAATGAGCGTGCTGTCCCTCTCATACTCAGCATGTACGCGCATGCGCACTGGAATGAGAGTCACTGGAGTTACTGCGCATGCTCACTGGAATGAGAGTCACTGGAGTTACTGAGCTGTCACTCTCCAGCTGTCAGTCCCTCTCACCTCTCTCCATGGGAAAAGCAAGTCGTGTTGCTAAACTCGCTTTGCCAAGCTCCGTTGGCTTACCTCTGCGTCGAGCATCTTTCCCTCAGAATGCCGGTTTCCTGGGACATCTGAGGGCCAGAACTTGATCTCTTTCTCATTTGGGGGGATAGCTATTATAGACTAAAGTATTTGCCAGCGGGTAACTATTTTGAAAGGGAATTTCTAACTTTCATCTCAAAATAAGGAAATTAGCAAACCAACCCAAGTACCCTGTGTATCACCCTCTCTTTGCGCTGAATAATCAGCCTCCTGCAGAAGGGTCTGCAGCGTGCAGAGTGCTTTACGTGCAGAATGAGGCTGGGAACCGCTGGCTGGAGACCTTTCTGAAGGTTTTGTAAGTGTACAATGGTTACGGGCATGCTTATCCTGTTGCCCCCTCTTATCCTCTCTGCCTTCTACAGATCCTCATCATCTTCCCAATTCGTCCATCTCCTTTCATGTTTCTGTGTGCATGTATATATGTGTATGTGCCCATGTGTGTGCATGTGCATATGTGTATGTGTGCATGCATGTGTGTTTCCATGTGTGTGTGTGTGCTCGAGTGTGTGTATGTGCACATGAATGTGGGTGCCCATGTGTGTGTTCTCACGTGAGTGTATGTGCACATGCATATGTGTGTGCATGTATGTATGTGTCTGTGCCAGTTTGTTACTTGTGCGTGCATGTGTGTTTATGTGTGTGTGTGCGTGCACAAGTGTGCCCGTCTGTATGTGCACACACATGTGTTTGTGTGTTTTTTGTGTGTTCATGTGTATGCATGTTCTCACTTGAGTGTATGTGCACATGCATATGTGTGTGTGCATGTAAGTATGTGCCTGTGACAGTTTGTGTGTGCACATGCATGTGTTTATGTGTCTGTGTGCGCACATGAGCATGTGTGTATTATTTTGTGTGTAGACACACAGCTGCATCAACCGTGTCATGTCTGGAGGGCAGAACTGCACAGCACTCCTTCCCACCCTCCAGCTCTTACATTCTTCCTTCCCCCCTTTCTGCAATGTTCCCTGCATCTTGGAGTGGGTGGCACAAATATTCCACTTATTCTCAGTGTTTGACCAGTTTATCTGTATCAGCCACCATCTGCAAAATGAAGCTATGTTGACCAGGGCAGATAACAGGCTGGTCTAAGGGTATAAGTACTTATATTTATAATGTAAATGTTTATATTAAATATAAATATTTATTTTTTTATTTTTATTTTTATTTTATTTTATTTTTTTTGGTTTTTCGAGACAGGGTTTCTCTGCAGCTTTTTTAGAGCCTGTCCTGGAACTAGCTCTTGTAGACCAGGCTGGCCTCGAACTGACAGAGATCCACCTGCCTCTGCCTCCCGAGTGCTGGGATTAAAGGCGTGCGCCACCACCGCCCGGCTAAATATAAGTATTTAGCAGACATGTTGACTGCCTATTTATTTAGCTTAGTATCCGTGATAGGTGCTGCCCTCGGGGTTGTGGCAATCCCCCATCAGAGGTGCTTTCCTGGGATTGCAATACCAGGTCCCATTTCTTCTTATGGGTCTCAAATCCAATCAGAAAATGGGTGACTGCCACTACAACAATGGCGTAAACTCACAGAGATCAACTTACCTCTCTTGGGGTTAGCATTCTTTCGAGTGCTGAGATTAGCATCCTTTTTAATGGTCCATACTATTTTACTTTCTAAATATCTCTAAGAGATTGAATTGATAGACTCATGGCAGTGCTGAAAGGAACCTCAACGCTTGCTAGATCAAGAAATGTGCACATGGTTGTTAGAAGAGAACCAGGATTCGAACTCAGGCTTCTCATCTCCTCTTCTCGCTCCCTATGATTTGTTACCAAAATGAATATTGTCAACCCCTGAGTGCACACTAAAAACTGAGGAAAGTCAGCAATCATCTTACCCTTGAAGATGACCTTCTGTACAGACACGTGTGCCTTGCTCATTTTCTTCATGCCTTCTTCAAAAACGGCATCCATGAATGTGGAATGAGTTGGATCAAGTTTCCTCCGTTATTAGCCTTGAACAGGGTACATATTAACTATAACCAATCTACTGTGTTATGTGAAATAGAGAACAGTCTCTCTCCTATAAAAGAACCCATGAAGTATGTAGCAGAAGCTGCCGTCTCTCAGAAAGTCTGACAGATTTTGGAGGATGGAATATTTTCTCCACGCTAACACCATGAATTCTCGGCACAAAAGTGCCACCCAAAGTCCCCACTTAGAGTCTCACAGTTTCTCGGTCCCCAGTGGCAGCACCTGGCTCATCTCCATCACAGAGCACTGTGGCTTCAGGGTTTAATTCCAAGCCTTCGGGTTGTTATTAAAGTCATTCTTTCTCGCTCCTATATTTAGATATCTTAGTGTTCTTGATGTGGGGATTATTATACAGAATTTCAAATCAAGTCTTGGTAAAAAGGGATTTCATGTCCTTTCTGAGGACTAGATAAGCAGGATTTTTACTTTGAGGAATTGCTCAGGTTTTCCCCTGATCTGTTTGTCCAGCGAGGTTAAGCGCGCAGATGATGTTGAGACAAACGACATAGCTGATCGAAGGAGACTTGACACGTGGCATCATTTGGGATCTAGAAATACAATACAAATGAAATAATTTTTACATGTCATCATGATTCATTTGATTTATTTGGTTTGTGGAAGCAACTTTGAAAGAGTATGGAATTTGGAACCAAGCAGAACCAAATCCCAGATTCAGGTTCTTTTTAAAATAAAGATTTATTACATTGTGTGTGTGTGTGTGTATGTGTGTGTATGTGTGTGTGAATGTGTGTATGTGTGTGTGAATGTGTGTATGTGTGTAAGTATGTATATGTGTGTGTATGTGTGTGTATGTGTGTGTGAATGTGTGTATGTGTGTGTGAATGTGTGTGTATGTGTGTGTGAATGTGTGTGTATGTGTGTGTAAGTATGTGTATGTGTGTGTGAATGTGTGTGTATGTGTGTGTAGTATGTGTGAATGTGTGTGTATGTGTGTAAGTATGTGTATGTGTGTGTATGTGTGTATGTGTGTGTAAGTATGTGTGAATGTGTGTGTATGTGTGTAAGTATGTGTATGTGTGTGTATGTGTGTATGTGTGTGTAAGTATGTGTGAATGTGTGTGTATGTGTGTAAGTATGTGTATGTGTGTGTATGTGTGTGTATGTGTGTGAATGTGTGTGTATGTGTGTAAGTATGTGTATGTGTGTGTATGTGTGTGTTTATGTGTATGTGTGTGTGAATGTGTGTGTATGCGTGTATGTGTGTGTATGTGTGTATAAGTGTATGTATGTGTATGTGTTGTATAAGTGTATGTGTATGTGTGTATATGTGTGTATGTGTGTGAATGTGTGTATGTGTGTGTAAGTGTGTGCATGTGTATAAGTGTGTGTATGTGTGTATATGTGTGTGAATGTGTGTGTGTGAGTGTGTGTGTGTGTGCATGTGTCTGTTGCATGCAGGTACTCACAGAGGCCAGAAGAGGGTGCTGGATCCCCTAGAACTAGTTTTACAGGCAGCTGGGAGTTGCCTGACACGGTTGCTGGGTTGCTGGAAATCTAACTGTGGCCCTAGGAAACCTTAGCTAGGGCTCCTAACTGCAGAGCTACCCCTCAAGGTGAGGATTCAGGCTCTTTACTTCAAACCCGAGTAATTTTTAATCACTGCAAAATGTAGAGAGCAGTGCTTGTGCAAGTGCACTTTAGTGAATACTAAGTGCTTCACTCAGGGTAGTGTGTCCCGTTGAGCCCTGTGCAGAGGAGGTGTCGCTGTGATATCAGATGTGCAGAGAGAGTGGAAGAAGAAGAATGTAAAGCAGGACAGGGCACAGCCAGGGAGCAGCGTAGAACAAGCTGAGCAAGGTCATAAGGGGGAAGTCAGGCCCCTTCTCCCCCAGAGCTCTGGGGAAGACGTAGCTGTGGGGACTCTCTGGGCATCATCTCACCCCCACGCTGGGTCCTTCCCTCACAGCACTCAGAGGAGCCAGAGGCTCCACAGAAACCAGCTGCATCTGGTTGTCAATGCTCCCTGCAGAGGTCCTCTGGAGGGAGACCCGGCAGCACTGGGAAGGAGACACAATGAAGAATCCCCATTGTCTCCAGGTGGCATTTGACCAAAAAGTCAGACTATGCAGAACAGTGACTGCGTTGTTTGTTTCATTCCATAACGAACCAGCTCATCAGTAACGCCATACTAGTCAGCAAAGCAACCAGGAAGACATTCGAGAATGCTTGCAGTTGCAAAGAAATTGCGTGAACTAAGCTGGCGGTGAAATAATACAGTCACCTCAGACAAAACTGAGGGGCAGTCGGTGCATAGGAGCTGGGCCTGCCCTGGCTCCCCGAAGCGATGGCTTCCCTGGGAGAATAACAGCTACAGCAGAGAAACGCACGTCCTGATCTGCTCTAAGAAAAACGTGCTTGGATTTCAGGAGGCAAAGGAGAGAAGCCCACTACCTGCCCTTACTGTCCCGCAGTGAATGGAGGTGCGGGCAGGGCTGTGCATCCTGGAGCCCACCTTCCTGTTGACTGTGCCTATTTTGATATCCAGATTACTTTACATGCATAACACAAGCCAGCAGGTCCTCTTCTAGGCACGATAGCTCTGTTTGCTCTCTCTCTCTCTCTCTCTCTCTCTCTCTCTCTCTCTCGCTCTCTCTCTCTCTGTCTCTGTCTGTCTCTGTCTCTCTCTCTCTCTCTCTCTCTCTCTCTCTCTCTCTCTGTGTGTGTGTGTGCGTGTGTGTGTGTGTGCCATCCCTTCAGATATCACGTACCCAGTGTCCCTTTTCAGCCTGCTTTTCTTGGCCCTTGTCGCCTAGATATAGCCGAGTCCTGGTAGGGAAGGGCTTGGGGTCCGTAAGAGACAGAACTCTGGACACTCAAGAGTAGTGAAAATGAGACAGTTATTTTTATAACTTTGCAAACTGGGCCATGAGCTGAGAATGGCAGATGTGTGCGTGGGACACAGAGAGCTGCTCTCAGAGCTGGGGCCCAGCAAGCCCCTCCCCGCCTTAACTCAGTTGGCGAGTAACCAGAGGGGAGGTGCCAGCCTCACTGGGCACCTGGCTCTTATCGTCCCTTCTGCTGTTTACCTTTGTTCTTTTATCAACAAACACTGCCTGCAGGTTCATCCCTGCGTTTTACATCCTGTTTGTTCAAAGCGCGTCAGATGCACGGCTTTGCAGGCAAGCCCGGGTGCGAGCAGTTTTCTGCTCTCTTGGTCTGGATATCTGATAGCCAGACTGGACAACTCTAGCAGAGGTCTGGCGTTTCTGTTGATCTGTCTGGACCTAGGCTTTCTTGAGGCCCCTTGAAAATGAACGACTAGATTTTATTTCTTATAGGGGACATGGTGTGTCATGTGTTCCCACTGATGGGATCTGCAGTTTTTGTTATGGTGCCATTTTAATCTTAATATTTTCATTTAACTGTTCAGCGCACAATCCACGGCTCATCTCTCTGGATTTGCCCGCTTGCTAGTGTCTGCACTGAACTGATCTTGGCTGCCTTTGGCTGTCAAGGCTGTACTCCTACCTGTTGGTGTCCCTCATGATGCCGTGCTGTGCTTGCCAACAGGACCCTGGGCACTGGGGTCTTACATCTCTTCTGCTGGGTACTTACCATGGGGTTTCTTTTGATGTGGACATCACTAGATTTGGATTCCAGTGGGTTACTCTAGTCTCCGATGTTGAGCTTGTGACTGTGAACACCAGGCACTTGGGTGGCTCTGGTCATACTTAGTTTTGTACTACAGAAGCCTTTAAGCGTAGTTGGAGAAGGCAGTTACTATAGCATGTTATTATAACAGCAAGTTATAATTCACTATTATAGATCCCAAACTTAACACATGTTTGGCCTGAGGCCTTCTGAAGGTACCTTTCATCTTAGCTTGTGGAATATTCTCCACCGTCCTTTCTTCCAGTCTGTGTCTCTTATCATCAGTCCCCTGTAAGCTGATGGGACCAAATGAGGCTGTGGCTGGTCTCAGTTCTAGCCCAGTTCTGTTTTACCCTCTGGTGTCAAGGAGGGACCCTGGGAGGGCAGACCTGAAGGTTCGGGGTCTCTGTGGTAGCGGCCCCCCTTGGAGTTCACACTAATGTCTGCCCACATTCAGCCCTTTTTAGTTTGTAACAAGTGTCCATTTAGATTCCTCCCAGATAATAACTCATGCATTGTCTGTCCCCTCCCCACCGCAAGTCTCTAGACCCTGCCTTTCCTTTGGCTTTCCTGGTAAATGCCTTGTGGCTTCGGTTCTCTTGTGCATTCAGAGGAAGTGATGAATTTACGTTTGTCTGGTTTTTCTTGTTGCAGAAGAACATGGAAACTCTATTTTAAAAATACTTTTTTTTTTTTTTTTTTTTTTTTTTTGGTTTTTCGAGACAGAGTTTCTCTGTGGCTTTGGAGCCTGTCCTGGAACTAGCTCTTGTAGACCAGGCTGGCCTCGAACTCACAGAGATCCGTCTGCCTCTGCCTCCCGAGTGCTGGGATTAAAGGCGTGCGCCACCACCGCCCGGCCTAAAAATACTCTTAATATTTATGATTACAAACAGCTTGTCTAATAATTTTAGAATTGGTTCTTTCTGCTTGGCATACTGTCAAGACAAGCAAGCAAACAAAAAGCCCTGCCTTTTAAAAGTAGGGTTTGAATCCCTGTGTCCAGTACCTGTAATATATTTGAAGTCGGTGGCTCTCTTGTTTTCTCTGCAGCTTCCCCACCCTTTCTTCCTACCTTGCCAAGTGAGGCAGCGGATGAGAGCTTGTGTGGCCCAGCACCCAGCACTTCTCGCAGCGACTGTGGCAGCAAAGGTGTTGGGAGAATTTCTAGTGTGCTGGGGCCTTCAGCCGCTCATCTTTGCTGCCGAGTTCCACCCCTGGTGCTCACTGAGAAACTGTGGCCCACACTTTGTTTCTTCTGACCACACAGGTGTCCCCACTAACACAGGCTTAAAATAATTGTCACAAGTCTCTCAGCGCCCAAAGTCAGAAAGACATACACATTGTTTTGATCACTGTGAATATTGTCGTAACTATGACAATTAACTGAAAACGCAGTTGTGTGTATTTTATAGATTCTAGTTACCCGTCTTTTCAACTCACGAGATTTTGGTACCACTTCCATTGCTGACATCTGCCAATATTTTGATAGTCGCAGTGATGAAGGGCTCATGGTGGCAAAGATGGAGGTCACTCTACAAGCTCGCCTGGACAGTTTTAAAGCTTAGATTTTTGCCTCTGATGACTCCAGCCTCTCCGTGCCCTTGCTAGACTCCCTGCCCATCTTCTAAATTGCAGCCATCGTAATGGGGATGAAATGTGTCGCTGTAAATCTTCTCTGTATTTATTTGACTGACAGCTGGTTGAGTGTGTTTTCAAGTGCTTCTTAGCTAATTATTTGTTTCCCTTCTTTTTTTGTAAAAAAAAAAAAAAAGATTTGCACCAACACTCAGATGGAAAAAAATGTAAATTGCTTTTGAATCAGAATGATCAGATGTCAGATATACAATGGGTGTTTCTGGAGACTTAGGTAACAAACAATTGAGCCTTCTAAGTGGTTATAATGCGATGATTGTTTTGTTAGGAGTTTCGTTGCCATAGCGAAAAGGAAGATAACAGCATGAATAGTTCTGCATACTATTCTAACGATACTGGATGCACAACAATTACGTCGATGTTAGAGAGCTGTGACCTCAGACGGTTGCTCAGAGGACATGATTTGCTCTTATCTCTGCCAGGAGACGAAAGCACGGTGCCAATCCACCGGCACTGGGGGTTATCATCAAAGTGGTTTTTGGCTTTGTATATATAGTCAAGGAAGAGTTACATTCAAAGTATTTCAAAAATGAGTTTTCATTAGAACTATATCAAAGAAATAGAATCTGCTGTCCACAGACGGAGAGACTGCTGTCCACAGACGGAGAGACTGCTGTCCACAGACAGACAGACTGTTGTCCACAGACGGAGAGACTGCTGTCCACAGACGGACAGACTGCTGTCCACAGACAGACAGACTGCTGTCCTTTCTGCTGAATGATCTTAGATGATACTGAAAGCTCAGAAGCCTGAACCTGGTCCCGAGTCCTCTCTCCTCCGGGAGGCTGCTTGCTTTCATCTCTTTGATGATGCTTCCCACATCACACCACACATGCAGGTATTAATTATGATTTGGAAGATCCAAGGGTAGGGACTAGCTCTGAGTGCTCAGTACCCAGAACAAATGAAATCCTTCCATTGTGAGTGTGTTCAAAACATGTGGAAACTACTGTGGACACAGTACAGTGAACCACAGAAAGAACTTGCAAAGATCCTTACGTACGATGAGAAATACAGTCTTAGTAGCATGTGGAGCACTTGAACACACCATGTGTACACACACATACACCCACAGTTAAAGCCTGAATAAAGTCCGCTAACTGCTCCTCAGAGCCATCAGGAAGAAGACTTACCTGCCAGTCTGAACCACTGCAGTCCTCTGCCTGGCTCCTTCCCCTGGCCTGCATGGGTGTGTGTCAGGAAGGCCTGCCTGCTGGTGTGAGCTGCTCACACCTTGACAGGGTGTGCTCATGCCAAACTGCTCTGCCTTTGTGGACATCAGCTCCTCTGAGCTTCTCCAATTTCCCTTTGCCATTTTCCGCTCCCTGCAAATGGATTAGCACCTCTTTACAGAGAGTATGTCTTGCCTCTCCCAGAAGGTCCCAGAGTTCTTCCTTGTTCCTCCACTGTGCTCCTCAGGCTGTCCTGCAAGGCTCCTGTTGATCGCTAGCCCCATATACAATTAACGTTTGGCTATCCCGGGATTTTTGTTTTTCCATATAAAGTTGAATATTGTTCTTTCGAGGTCTGTGAAGAATTTTGTTGGGATTTTGATGGGCATTGCATTGAATCTGTAGATTGCTTTTGGTAAGATTGCCATTTTTACTATGCTAATTCTAGCTACCCAAGAGCATGGGAGATCCTTCCATTTTCTGGTGTCTTCTTCAATTTCTTTCTTCCGTATGTAAAGTTCTTGTCATACAGGTCTTCAACTTGTTTGGTTATAGTTTCTTCAACATATTTTGTGCTATTTTTGGCTATTGTGAAGGGTGATGTTTCTCTGATTTCTTTCTCAGTCCATTTATCATCTGTGTAAAGGAGGGCTACTATATTTTTTAGTTAATCTTGTATCCTGCTACATTACTGAAGGTGTTTATGAATTGTAGAAGTTTCTTGGTAGGTATTTTTGGGGTCGCTTATGGAAACTATCAAATCATCAGCAAATAATGACTGTTTGACTTCTTTTCTGATTTGTATTCCCTTGACTGCCTTTTGTTGTCTTATTGCTCTAGCTAGAACCTCAAGAACTATATTGAATAGATATAAAGAGAGTGGAAAACCTTGACTTCTTTCTAATTTCAGTGAGATTGCTGTGAGTTTCTCTCCATTTAGTTTGATGTTGGCTGTTGGCGTGCTGCATATTGCCTTTTTTTTGTTTAGGTATGCTCCTTGTATCCCTGCTCTCTCCAAGACCTTTACCATGAAGGGATATTGTATTTTGTCAAAGACTTTTCAGCATCTAATGAGATGATCATGTGTTTTTTTTTTAGTTTGTTTATATAGTGAATTACATTGACAGATTTTTGGATGTTGAACCATCCCTGCATCTCCTGCATCTCTGGGATGAAGCCAACTTGATCACGGTGGATGATTTTTCTGATGTGTTCTTGGATTTAGTTTGCCAGTATTTTTTTTTTTTTTACTATTTTTGCATCAATGTTCATGACTGAGATTGGTAGTTCTCTTTCTTAGTAATATCTTTGTGTGATTTGGGTATCAGGGTAATTGTAGCCCATGAGGGCTATTCTTATTCAAACCACCACACCTTTATAGGTCCAGCCAGAGCTGTGACTCTTTTTTTTTTTTTTTTTTTTTTGGTTTTTCGAGACAGGGTTTCTCTGCAGCTTTTTTTTTTTTTTTTTTTTTTTTAGAGCCTGTCCTGGAACAACTAGCTCTTGTAGACCAGGCTGGTCTCGAACTCACAGAGATCCGCCTGCCTCTGCCTCCCGAGTGCTGGGATTAAAGGCGTGTGCCACCACTGCCCGGCCAGAGCTGTGACTCTTATTTGATTCTAGATCTAATGAAGTTGATGACCAAAATTAACCCACATTTAATATTGTTTTGTTTTGGAAGAAACTTCCACCCACCCCAGCATAAAATTATGAGTGTTCCCAGACTTGTGATACCCCCAAATATTTCCATCTAGGCAGCCATTTTCCTGCACATGGCAGAATTCCATCCCTGATGACTGGCCAACAGGAGATGGTGTACGCTCCCCACACCCCATTCTCTCTGGCCGTTTTGGTTGAGGGGCACCTACATTGGCTCTGTAATTTAACTGTTGCCATAAACTCTGATGTGCAGGAGTCTCTGGGTATATGGTAGATTTATTTTTAGCTTTTAAGGAACCTGCATCCTGATTTCTTCAGTGGCCATACCAGTTGATATTTCAACTGGATGTCTGTAAAGGTTTTTCCCCCTAATGATCTCATCAGCATTTCTTGATGTTTTCTTTATGATATGCACTCTGACAAGGGTGTTTAGGGATTTATCTCAGCACACAAATTATTAGTTATGACTGTCTTCTATCACTCTATCTTTGCTGTAGGGTGTCAGCCATATCTTTGTGATGGGTGAAGAAAGGGCTCTTTCTGCGCTATAGAATGTTTCCTTCGAGGGCAGGGGGATGACTAGTGGTTATCCAGGTGGGAAAAGGGATTGACTAATACTAAAGTGAGAGTCCTATAGTGATCCATGTCTCCTAAGAGGGAATGTCAACAGTTGAGAAGCCCAGTTGGAGTAATACTCTAGGAGCAGGCACAGATGACTTCCCAGAGATGATGGTTGTGTGGCTCAGACAATAGTTTGGGATGACAGTAGAGGCAGGGATCTCTCATTGTTCTGCCTGTGGAGTCCTGGTCATTAAAACCACTTTACCCCTTAATTTGGAAAACTATTGATGGAAAAAGAAGTAAGGATGATATGGTGTGTGCTTAGACACTAGCTACAACGTTTAGGAGTGGAAGTGAGGCAGTCTAAGGGCAGGGGTTAGCGTCAAATCAACAGGGAAGTAGCTGGAGGGGGAATGTTGGGATACTGTGGAAAGTCATAGTTAATATGTAAAAAGGAGATGGAGGGGGAGGAGGGGTGGAGGTGGAATGGAAGGGGAGGTGGGATGGAGGGGGAGGAGGAGGAGGGATGGAGGAGGGTGGGATGGAGGGGGAGGAGGGATCGAGGGGGAAGGATGGAGGGGGAGGAGGGGTGGGATGGAGGGAGAGGAGTGGGATGGAAAGGGAGGAGGGATGGAGGTGGAATGGAAGGGGAGGAGGGATGGAGAGGGAGGGGGATGGAGGAGGAGGAGGATGGATGGAGGGGGAGGAGGGGTGGAGGGGGAAGAGGAATCAAGGGGGAGGAGGGATGAAGAGAGGAGTGGGATGGAAATGGAGGAGGGATGGAGGTGGAATGGAAGGGGAGGAGGGATTGAGAGGGAGGGGGATGGAGGGGGAGGAGGATGGAGGAGGAGGAAGGATGAAGGGGGAGGAGGGATGGAGGGGGAAGAGGAATGGAGGGGGAGGAGGGATGAAGGGAGGAGTGGGATGGAAAGGGAGGAGGGATGGAGGTGGAATGGAAGGGGAGGAGGGATTGAGAGGGAGGGGGATGGAGGGGGAGGAGGGATGGAAAGAAGAAGGAAAGTGTGTGGGCTGTGAGTTGGAAATGGGGTAGACAGTACACCACGGATGGATGCAGAAATATTTAAAAATGGATCCATTTTGTGTCCTTTTCCCATCCTAGTCTCTTCTGTAGCATCTGCCCTGTTGAATGCTCTCGGTGGAACAGACAGAATTATGATACGGATATCTTGTTTTTTTTTTTTTTTTTTGGTTTTTTCGAGACAGGGTTTCTCTGCAGCTTTTTTTTTTTTTAGAGCCTGTCCTGGAACTAGCTCTTGTAGACCAGGCTGGCCTCGAACTCATAGAGATCCTCCTGCCTCTGCCTCCCGAGTGCTGGGATTAAAGGCGTGCGCCACCACTGCCCGGCTATACAGATATCTTTTTGTCAGTTCCTTGTTTCTAACAGTTTAAAGTGATGGCACATATTTTCATTATCTGCGCAGACATCAGTAATGTTTAAGTTCTGTAAACATTTCAACATATTTATATTAATTCTGTAGTTCTGTCTTGAAGATGAGCAAATGAAAACGAATATCAGAAATCCCCAAATCTCCATGGAAGCATTAATAATTTAATAACAGCTGCAGATTGACTGGGAGTATAAGTGACTTGTGAGGTTGGCTCTGTCGTTGTCAATTCAATAGACGGTAACCTGGAAGGGACATCATTCCTCAATGGTGCACCTTCACATAAGGATTGTTCTTTATTTGTGAATTGTCATTGCAGATCACAGAATGTTAAACTGGTGAAAAATGTAAAAATAATTTTAGGAAATTTTAACCTGAAAAGACCAGCTGTTCAGATGTCTCTGTACCTGGGAATTGGGAGACATATAATCATGACTGTTGTCTGAGTCCTGCAGCACTGACCAGTGTCTGAAAATTCATCAGTACGGCTCACTTTATTGCCAGGCTTTAAAACGGAGAGACATTATAATTATAAGAAATATGCACCTTCCCCCAGTTTGGGAAGAAGAGAGAACATAGTTTTTTAAGCCTTGTTTCAGTGCATCACAATGCTCTTCTGCCCTGTTCTGCTGCTCACACAGGGAAGTGTCTGAGGAAGCCAGGAAGCACACTCACAAGAGAGTCTTGTCTGTGATACCAAGAGTCTGATTGGCACAGGAGTGTTCTGGAGGTACACTTAAGAATCTCAGCAAAGTCTTCCAATGTAACTCTCACTTTGACGCAGTAAAGCCAGATTCTGTGGTCATAAACTTATACTTCTAAGAAGTAAGGTGCGCAGGGGGCTCCGGGGACAATGGTGCCATTCCTGTGAGTAGGGTAGCATGCACGCAGAACAGAAAAACGGCCCTGTGAGATGGTGCTTTGTTAGGCAGTGGCTCCCTGGAAATGTCATGCTGCGAATGATGAATACATATGCCATTATCTGTCAAGAAAGGAGGAAGTGCACAGAGAGAATTAAATCAGACTCTGGGCATGGTCCTTGTGCTGCACAGATTCGGCTGTTGATGGACAGCCAACGCGCGCTCAGTCAGTCAGCATCTGAAACCCTTCTCGGGCTGTTAGACATTGAAAATATGAAGGTATTAAACTTGTCCTGTTTTTGTCAGCAGAAAATGTAGATTTTTTTTTTAAAAAAACCAATCCAGGAGAGACCCACAGAGAGCCACCCCTTTGACAGCAATACAGATCTTATGCTTGATCCTTATAATTGAAGTCATTAGGGACATAGCAAGAACAGGCAGCTGGGAGGAAGTCTCCAGTTCTGTAGGCTAGTCCCCTTGGCAGATGAAAAAAGGAAGCAGCTCAGCAGCTCATGTGTGCTGCTGTTCCTGTTTCTTAAAGCAAGTCATAGAAACCCCACCAGTTAACAAGCACTCAGAGATCGTCATTGACAGTACAGAGCAGAGAGGATGAAGCAGAGTCCCAGAGACACGTCACCCTGCCCACAACAAATTGATTGTTAATTTTCCTAGTCCTCTCCCTCTTAGATATAATGCTATGACTGGGCAACATATGTGTCTAAGCACCAGTGTGCAAAGGGAATACTGAGAAGCCTTAAGTGGTTCATTATCAATAGGGAAATGTAAACCACCTCCATGTCCTCTTCTGCATGGCAGCCATTTGCTTCTGATTAAAGACAGGCAAGAGTGGAGAACCACACAGGCAGCCACTGAGATACTGACATGAAGCTCGTCTTTTTAGGTCTGTGTCTTCAAACACATGCATCTCATCTGGAGGAGATACGGGCATTTGATTACTCTCTGACCAGCGTACCAGTGATTTCTCAAATGCTCTCTCCTCATAGGATGCTTATACAATATACACTTCTGTCCTTCCTCGTGATGGGGAACTGTCATGGTTTTGAACTTGGCGAGCTATCCTAGATTATCAACTTCCAATTGTCATGCTGTCTCTCTCCCATGCTGGAGGGGCTTGTAATTTGTGGCATTAGGACTCAGGTAACTCCTCTCATGTTTTACTGTCCTAAGAATGAAAGTGGAGAGGGTACTAGGGAGACTGGGAGAGAGCCAGAATCAGCTTCTCTGAAACAGAGTGGGGTTGAACAGCTCCTGGTTAGCGACAACCATAATGAAAGAGTTATTTAATTGAACTTGTCCCGAACACATAAAATTGCCTGCATAAATTCAGGCTCGAGAGCCATCTGTTTTCTTCCCCTGTTAATGACATTGCCAGCATGTGTTTCTCCAACACTTGTGCAGAGCCCCCAAGAGTCTGGTAGAGACGTGCGAGGCAACCCCAGGGGTTGCATTTGGAACACCAGGTAGCATTTTGTGTTCCAATTACTGGGAAAACAGCAAGATGTCTTTTAATTGTGCAAGCCAAAGGGAGATGGATATACAGCTAGGCTCACACACAGTGCCGAGTGTCACTCCATCTAAACGGAGTGCACAGAGAGAGAGTCTTGCAGAACTTGGTTTCAACCACGAAGAAAACAGGCAGAATGACATGGTGTACTTCCTCTGAGTTCTTATAGGGAAGATAAAGTATTGTGCTGGCACGCTGCTTTCTCTTGGTCTTCTGACGCGCAACAGTCGTCGTATACTTGGCTTTCCAGACAGCAGTTATTGCAGGGGCAGAACTGTCTGTGTCTGTGCCAAATCCCCTCATCAACATGCAGAGTTCCATGCTCGGGATATAAAATTAAATGTGTGCTCGTGGGTTTTGCTTCCCCCTCTCTGTTTCTGTGTTCAGGCCTCTGAATGACACTCTAAAGCACAGAACTGGAGATCTCCAGGCTGAGATGAGAATACCTGGACTCACACATAGGAAGGAGATTCTCTGGGAACTCTGTGCCTTTGCTCAGCATTTGTAGCTAGTCCCTCTCTATGGACCTATGGAGGCTCTCTGTGCAAGCGGTCCAGCATGTACAGATGAACACGTAGGTTTTGGTGCATAGAAGTCTGTCTATCAATGCAAGCAGGTATGCAATTATCTATAGGGTTCCCTCTAAGATGGAAGATATACACGAACATTGGGAGCTATTGAATTTTATGTTTATAAAATGTTGAGAGTTAATGAATTATATATATGTATGCATTGATATGTGTGTGTCATAAACATATACATTGTGGATTAATTACGTATATAAAATCATTGGAGTTAATGAGCTTTACACACACACACACACACACTGGGAGTTAATGAATTTTATTGGCACTGGGATAGTTTAATAAATAGCCTAAACCATGTGACTATCACTTAATTTTATAGAATGTACACACGATACGATGCTAACAGAACACTGATTGAAGGTGTGGGGATGTAGTGGCAGATGTCACAGACTACCATGGCCTGGAAGCTTTCTCTGAGCTCAGCAATATGGAAACTCACTCCCTCCCCAGCAGAGTTTCCTGCTCTCTCCCCAGCCTTATCTGGAGGATGTCACCAGGCTCAGGATGCCTAACTTAACTCAAGGGTGACCCTTGACACAATTCCCTGCAAACACTCTTTTCCTGTGACCCACATGGTAACTAGGAAAGTGTTCTCGCCATTTTGATAGGGCCACACTGCCACATACAAAGCCTCATGGTAGGAGCATGCCACTTGAAGCTAATTAGGGTTTGTCCCAGACACTCCAATCCTACATTTCCCTTATACTCTGTAATAAAGTTGAGCTAATTCACTGAAGTCTGTCTCCCAGAGGACTGTCTCGCTTCAAGCTCATGGGCCACATACAACGCTTTCTGTCACCGCTGCTGCCTCTTGCCTTGATCTGATAGCTGACAGGCCAAGAGGGAATGAGGACCCACCTTAGGAAAATCTGAAGCCTACTTGAAATTTCTTTGACTAAACCTAATCCTAACCCTAACCCCAACCCAACAAGAGCAAACAAGATTCTTATATTCAAATGTGGGCAGCAAAATAAATGCTTTTATTAAAATCCTTCGAACACATTATGATTAATCGCAGTGGACTTCAGACCCTTTAGTGGTCACATGCCACCTAGGTGAGTCACTCTCTCAGATACTGTATGACAAACACATGCCACCACATGCCCTTTTTATGATCTAAGCCTTATGCTTCCTTCAACCGAATTCTAAGAACCAAATGTTCAGGCTCTCTTCCTATCTCACCACACTAGTGTTTGGGATCATGTCTAGCCACAGAGTTATGAGTTCTTTCTCTGTGTTAATGATACCTAGATATGGGTCTCTAGTCCAGACCACTGTTCTAAATCACCAGCACCGTACCCAACTATCTGTTGTAAGGTCTTCTCATGAGTTACAGTGAAAAGGTGATGTGGACCCAAAAGTGTTTGAAGAATTAAAATTCTGGAAGGGGAGACATGAACACTGCCATGAAGTTGATGCTGGCCTGGGCTAACCTAGACTACGCATTGAGGTACAGAGTAATCTAAGCTTCAGTATTAGATAATGTCTCAGAAAACCCACACCACACCAAACCAGCCAACCAGCCAACACCTCTAAAACCCTACACATTTTGATTTTACTTCTCAGATTTGCTTTGTGTGATCACCATCTCAATAAGTATCACCCATATTTTAAAAGCAGTTTTATTTTGCTTAACTTGAGATAATTGTACATATTAATGGGGTTTGATGTTATAATCCATATGATTAGCATATGATTAAACACAATCTCCTTCTTCTATCCCTATTATTGTTAGGTTTGATCTTTTCATGGTGTCTCAGATTTTCTGGATGTTTTGGATTAAGAATTTGTTGGATTTAATGTTTTCTTTGACCAGTGAATTTATTTCCTCTGTAGTATCTTCAACCCTCGATATTCTCTCTTCCATTTCTCATAGTCTTTTGGTTATGCTTGCTTCTATATTTCCTGTTCATTTGCCCATATTTTCCATATCCAGAATTCAAGTAGTTTGTGTGGGTTTTTTTTTTTTGCCTCTATTTCAGACTTCAAGTTTTGAACTGTTTGCTTCACTTGTTTGATTGTTTTTTCTTGGTTTTCTTTGAGAGATTTATTAATTTCTTTTAAGGTTTTTGTTTGTCTTTTCCTCCATTTCTTTAAGGGAGTTGTTCATTTTCTCTTCAAAGGTCTCCATCATCTTCGTAAAGTTACATCTAAGATCGTTTTCTTCTGCTTCTTCTGGGTTAGGATGATCAAGTCTTCCTGTTGTATGACCACTGGGTTCTGGTGTTACCATGTTGCTGTTTAGGTTATTGGATGAATTCTTGCATTGACACCTTTCTTCCTTCAAATAAGGCCAGCAGTGTCTTTGCATCTTGGTCTAATCCTTGCAGAGGTTGTCTGTGTTTGGGGAACTGTTCTTTGTCTGCTCTGTACTGTCATGTCTGTGTCTCAGGGGTTGTGGAGCAGCCTACCTGCAGGAAACTCACCTGCTGGCTGTCTAGAGAAGCCGAGGCAGGTGGAGGAGGGCAAACCCTATATTTCTGATGGTCCAGTCATGTAATACATAACTTAGGAAAATTATAATTTTTATTTTTATACTTCTTTCAACATATTTCTCAAATTAATTTTTCCTTCAAGTTTCTTCAACTAATAATTTAGTTTATAACAGAGAGATTCCTTCGTATCTCATAAGGTTTTATCCACTTGCAAAGGCCCATGAATATCCACGCTTCCAGTCCTTCCGCATGCAGAGCCTCCTTTGAGGGGTATTCATGATATTATACACTTTGCTGAAATACAAAACAAGACATACGTCTGTGAGAGACACACCATTTGGTCTTATATGTTTGCAATTACAATATGTACTATGTTTCATAAAAACAGAAATACCGAGTCATTAGATATGTATGAAAAGATTATCCTAGTGAGACACTGTGAGACATGAAAATGATACAATGAGGTGGAAGAAAACACACCATAGTGTTTGTACAGTTCTGCAACCGCAAGAAAGGGAACAACTGGGGTGCAGTTATGGAGGGTTCAGGCAGAGGTAAGTGCTGGCCCTAGTGGAGGAACAAAGTGTCTGTGTGGAAGCGGATAAGCAGGCATAGACTTTGTTGAACTTGGAGGATTTTCAAGATCGTTTTGAGCACCAGTCTTGCTGAATGGTCCCAGCAGGCCACTGTGAACAAGTCAAAATATTTGTGCATCATTTTGGCTCTGCTTTTCTCTCCATAGCTTGCTGGTGTAGCCCAAAAAGAAGCTCTGGGGAGAGGGGAGGGGACTGAGCCATCAAAATAGATGTCTTTTTGTGTTGTTGAGTAAACAGAGAAAAATCCAACTGGGATATATGGGAAAATATTGCCACAAAAAGCAGCGAGAGCATATGCCAAGAGAAGACAGGAAATGTGTGTGTGTGTTTGAAGTGGAGTTCTGCAGACAACGTAGCTTCTCCATGTCCTCAGCAAGGGAAATGCTCATATCATAAATGGGAGCAAGTGAAGAACTGAGATGCTGCGTGGCAAATGTTAGCAGAGCTGGGAACAGGCAGCAAAAGACAAGCAGGACCCTGTAAAGAGAAGCCTTGGGTATTAGACTCTGAACTGGTTCTTTAAGGGACGTATCTGTGGGCTAGTTGTAAAGAGGGGGGCAGGAAAAAAGGATAAGAAGACAAAGTTTTAAAGCTGGAAAAAATTGGTATATGACAGAATGGGGTTGTACCGAAGGAAAAGGGATGATAAAATATATGAAGGAAAGTGTGTGTGTCCGTCCATGTGTGTGTCCACATGCAGACATGCAGCCTGAGTGTGTGTGAAGGATTAATGTGCAAAGTCTGTCTTAGTCTCTGCTCTTTTGCTGTGAAGAGCCCTATGACCAAGGCAACTCTTACAGGAGAGTGCATTTAATGGGGGCTTGCTTCCAGTTCCAGAGTTAGTCCATTGCCGTCACCTCAACATGCAGGCAGGAAGGGCGATGAGAAGCAGTCGAGAGCTACATTTTTATCGATTGGGAGGGGGGGAGAAAGAGAGAGAGAAAAAAGAAAAGCAGACTGCACCTGGCATGGATGTTTGAAATCCAAAAGGCCACCCCAGGAACACACTTCCTCCAACAAGACACGCCTACTTCAACAAGGCCACACTTCTTAATGCTCAAACAGTACAGCTCCCTGGGGCCCAGCACCCAAACATATGAGTCTACAGGGGTCATTCTGTACGACTCTTCACCTTACTGTTTGCCAAGAACCTGGCAGCACCTGGCCTTGATCCTGACCATTGGGTACCACGGGAACTGCACACCTGAACTCAGGAGAGAACCTTGCATCTTTCTGATTCTGATGTTGCCTGAGGTCCCTGAAGGTAACATGGGCATGGCTTCCCCATGTTGTTGCCTTCTCTCCTGTGTTCATCTATCTTGGTGTCATGGCATCCCCTCTATTTAAAGGCATTTGTTGCAATGAATGATGACCTCACATAATGAAAGACCTTCTTTCCTCTGGCCTAGAGCTCATTGATTGACAAGATGGGTGGGCCAGAGAGTCCCAGGATCCTCCTGTATCTGCTTCCTAGCATTGAGATTACAGTCACTTGGTTTCCTGCCTGGTGTTTTATGTGGGTGTAAGAAATATGAACTCAAGTCCTTAATCTTTACCTAGCAAGTGTTTTGCCCACTGCGCCATTATTACCCTAGCCCTGCAAATGAGTTTTACAATGAGAAAAAGTATTAATATCATCTCCTGTTTTTTAAGGAATAATAAAACTTGCAAAGACTGGAGGTTGGATACAGAAATGATTTAATCACATAGCAATCGGGCCACGGCGCTGATGCCATCTTAAGCAGTAAAATCAGCAGGAGAGTTACAAAGTAGTGAACACTTCTTGAGTTGCTTAACTTTTCATAAAGAACATCGCATCCACATGGCTGAGTAGGACACATGATCAGCATTAACTTTATACACGTCAAAGACATGTGAGACTCTTAAAGTTTCTCCCTTGTGTGTGATAGCTGAATTCCTGAAAATGATGACCTTGTCTGTTCTAGTCAGGGTGACTATAGCTATGATGAGCAATGTGACCATGAACCACTTGGAGGGAAAAAGGGTTTATTTGCTTTACACTTTGACAGTGACATTCATCGTTGAAGGAAACCAGTTTCTATAAAAAAAATAAAAATAAAATTCAATCTCTTTAAAAATCCAAAATCTCTTTTAAAAGTTCAATATCTCTCAACTATGAGTTCTTATAAAAGTCAAAATTAAGCTAAACATTTTCTTACTTCAGGAGGGAAGAGCCAGGGCACAGTGACAACCTGAACAAAGCAAAACCAAACTCCAACAGTGTAAAAAATTCAATGTCCTATTATCCGGGATTCATTCAATACCTTCTGGACTGCTTCAAAGGGCTTGGGTCACTTCTCCGGCTCTGCCCTCTGCAGCACACCCAGCTTGTCTTTTAGGCTCTGGCTGGCTCCACTCCACGGCTGCTGCTGTTCTTGGTGCTCATCCCATGGTGCTGGCGTCTCTGAAACTCTGGGGTCTCTGCCTCAACTGGGCTGCGCTTTTGCCAATAACCCTCTTCTGGGTTCTTCTCCTCATGGCGTAAAATCTCAACTTCTCCCCATGACCTCTTTGGTTCCAGGGATTCGACTGCTTCTCATTGTCGTCGAATCCACTCTTCAATCATTTTCAGTGGCTCATTCCACTTTTCATTTGTATCCTATTTGCTCATTTCTAATAATATGCACTTGTGTGTGTCTGTATTGGAGTATGTGCACGTGAGTGCAGGTGCCTGCAGAGGCCAGAAGAGGGCAGCAGAGCTCCCAGACCTGCCACAGGTGTGTGTGAGCTGCCCAGTGTGGCTGCTGGGACCTGACCTGGCTTCCTCTGAAAGAGCAGCAGGTGCTCTTCACCACTGACCAACGCCGTCAGTCTTTTTCTGTATTCTCAATAATAGACTCAGATGCATTCTCTGGCATGCCAACTCTACTTTTTTATTGTGTTGTTTTAAATTCCTGTTGACTGTTGAACAACACTGTTGCACACCTTCCAATGGGACCCAGCACTAAGATAAAAATCTTCCTTTGCCTTTACCAGTTTAAACGTCCTTAAACTCACCACCTTCTTCTATTACTGCATATGTCTTATGTAAAAAAAATCTTAGACCCTCGTCAGTGTGGCCAGTGCAGGATGTCCGTGGGTGGAGACTGCAGGAATTGGCTCACCCAACTGCAAGGATGAGCCACTGGCGGGCTGAATTCAAGCTGGAGACCCAAGAAATCAGGTAGAATAATTCAACTGGTGAAGCACCATTAATAAAAACTCAGAGAGGGAAATCGGGGTTCAACCTGAAGATCCGAAAAGCAAAGCAGCCAGCCACTGGCTCTTACCTCGACCTCAGTCTGAAATGGCGATCCTGCCTCTAGGAATCTCAAAATGAGACTGAGCCTGAGAGCTGTCTTCAAATGCTGAGGATCAGGAGAGGCAATGATGCTCTGTGGCACAGAGACATAATGGGGTGGTGGTGGGGGGAGAGGGTGTGAATTTACTCTTCTTTTGAACTATGCTGGCCTCAGTGGATGCGTGATGTTCACCCATGTTGGGGAAGGTAGAGCTATTTCCCTCAAATATGGAGCTTTTCCAGAGGAATCATGGCAGACACATAGAGACACATTGTTTTCCAGTGACCAGCTGTCCATTTTCCCAGACATAGCTGTCTATGAAGTGACCTGTCATCCCAGCAGTGGGACCTTGTTTTTTTTTTTTTTTTTTTTAATGTTTTATTTTTTTCTAGAAAAGGTCAGCCTCCATCTCTATACAAACAGAAAATATTTTAAACCATTTGACTTTTGACTTGAGTTAAAAAGCATTAACCCAATGATAGGTAAAACAACTAAAAATATAGTTTTTTACATTTAAATATATATCTTACAGTTACATTTAATTGCACAGACTTCTCCCCGCTTTTCTCCTGACCATCATGACGTGAACCATTGCACTCGGCTGCACACTTCCCACCACGGACTGAAACCCTGAAGCTGAAGTCGATCCCGGCTTATCTGCTTTTACAGTTGTTTCCAGACAGCTTTGTCACAGTAAGGGAAAGTCTGAGCAACACACTATCATAATCCGATATTATGCTTATATTTCTATTTTTAGGTTTCTATATATTTCCTTAATTAAAATTCTGTCAAAGTTTCTAGTATGATTAAATAGCAAACTGAGATTTCAAGTCTCCAAAATCATGTTTTGAAATCCATATTTTTAGGAACCCAATATGTGAATTTACTTGGAAAGGAGGTCTCTTGTTAAATTAGGTAATAATTCATTGTAAAGGGCATCTTTAATGACAGGGTTATCATGATGCTAAGAACAATGAGCACAGAGGGAAGACATGTCATGGTGCCCCCAAGGACTTCTGCCAATAATCAGAGTCAGAAAAGATGCACGGTTCTCCCCTGCATGTTCAGATGTTCAGGTCCCATGGTACCCAGTGGTCAGGGTTTGAGCCAGGTGCTGACAGGTTCTTGGCTTCTTATTCAAGACTGAAAAAAATCCACACAGATCTGTGAAATGTCATGGGAATTTTATTCTAAGGAAAGTGATAGTCTAGCTTAGAAAGGCGGGCAATATCAGATTGACTACAGGCACACAAGTGAAGGTCACATGACTGTGGGTCACATGACTGGAGGTACTCTTGGGCTTGGGTGCTGTGCTATTTGGTACTTCCTTTTAAGTATTCAACAGAGTTTATTTGTGGGTGGTTCTTTACCTTGATTGACAGATCAAGGTATCTTCTTTTCTACCGAGATGATAAACAGGGGATTCTCCTTAAACATTGAGACACAGTTGGCTTTATTGCACATGTACACAGAGCCTTCATACCCTTATACCTTTGTACCTGGACATAGGTGGGATAGGACTAAATAGAGACTAAGTTTGGTGGTTATTAACGACGGAAGACACTCAACCAATTGTTCAGAGATGGGCATGTCTGCAGCTGTGTGCATATGGAGATCATAGGTTGCCAACAGGTTGCTTGCTTTGTGTAGAGAGGAGGTGTGTTTGGGCAGTCATGCAGTTACTGGTCTTAGACTACCATCCGTGTGGCCCCATGCATAGCCCATGCCAAGGGGAGGCCCAGATGGCTGAACTATTCCCTATGCTTGCCTGCCTCAAATGGGCCTGCAGACAACTCCATTGTTTCGAGCTCCTTTGTTATACCAGACCAGAGAACCAATGAGTTTGGAGACTCCCTCCTCCCCTTCGCACCACAATCTGGAAATGCTGTATCTCACAACTTCATGGTGGGCAACTCTCTGTGTTGTCTCATATGCACACACTCACACTTAGAATCTGAGACAGAGAACAAGATAACAGTGTGTTCTTTTAACTTTTTCTATAGCGTGTCCTTTGCATGGTGGTGTCTTCTGCTTCTCTGTGGCAGGGTGAGTCCTTCCCATCCCTGTTCCTGCCGCTCCCATGCTTGCTCTCCTTCTCACCCTCTGTTTTTTCTTCCTCACTCTTTCCTCCTCCTCTGCCGTCTCCTGTCTACTTCTTGCCATCTCCCTTCTGCTGTGGCAGTTCTGTTACCCCCTGGGATGGTTAGGATGCACTCAGACTCAGCAAGAGCTCGGAGTGGCATGCGGCAGGGCAAGCAGTGAAGGCCAGTCCCCTCTGTGTGTCCAGACTGTCCTTAAACACGTCCATTGGCATTTGAATTTAGTGTGTCTATTTTCAACATGTCCAAAGGTTCCACTTGTCATTTTTCAAATAGTCCCCTTTCCCCATTCGTTCTCAGACTTGTTCCTCAGGCATATCTATCTCTGAGAAACCTAACATCTTATTAGAGTTCTTTGATTTTCTCTATATGAATTGACATGACTTTTCTGTAGAAAAAAATAGTTACATTTAGGTGTATTTGAGTGTGGGCCAAATATTTGCTTTGACATCTTTTTGATGCAGGCAGTAGAGGCTAGGGGCAAGGATATCATTGCATAGAGTACTGAGTTTGTGTCTAATGGAGTTTCTTTGACGAGATGGCCAGAGGCAGTTCCTGAAGAACGCAAATTGGATCAGAACTGAACCCAAGGCACACAACTGCGGCTCTGTCGTCTCAGTTTCTACGCCATCCTTTGGCTTAAAATGACGCTCCTTGTTCTTCTGGGGAAGGTTATTAATATCACTTTTCTACTGATAGTTAATCTGAAGAAGTAGACACTACTTATGGGAGAAGGATCTCTACTAGACTGTCTACCCTGTGGACCCTGGAGTTAACCGGAATGAACACATAACCTGAGTATCTGTGTGTCTTACCACACAGATTTCTAATATGACCGTTGTCTTGAGGGCAAATTCGTTTCTATGTTCAGTTCACCAACCTGTTTCCTATTTTGGTTAAATTAGCTTTTTTTTTTTTTTAAAAAAAAAACCTTTATTTTTTTGTTCATGTTTGTATAGTGTATGTATGTATTGATGTGTGTGCTCACATGTGTATGCACATGTATGTGTATATATGGAAGCCTGAGATCTATCAGATGTCTTAACCAAGCACTTTCCCCCTTCCCTTCTGAGGCTGTCTCCCACGGAACCTCGAGCTCCTTGCTTTGTCTAGACAGTCTGGAGTGTGAACACCAGTATCCTGCTGTCCCCGCCTTCGCAGTGCTTTGATTACAGAGGTACCCACCCTACCAAGCTTTTTATGTGAGTGCTAGGGATCAAAATTTTGTCCTAATGAATGTGAGCACCAAGGACTTTAGTGACCAAGCCATCTCCTCAGTTCCCTGGCTTTGCTTTCCATAACCATAGAGTCTAATAAGTACTACCCATGTATATAATGGCATCACGCACCACCTACTGAACATGGGAGTCCTATCATGGATCATATCATGGAAGAAAATGGACTCTTCTTCCCTGAGCTACCATCAACGACAAGTAACTCTTCAGACAAGGGTGGAGGGATGGCAACACGTGAGCTTCTTCTTCCCTCTCCATGCTGGAATGCTGACTAACTTGATCTTCTGTTGGTCTTCTTCAGAAGCTGTAAGTGACCGATGTGGGTTGATGTGTGTAAGGACTCTACTATGTTCAGAGGACACTCTTCCTGATCTCTGGCTTTTACAATTATTCTGCTCCCTTTCCATGATGTTCCTTAAGGTGTGTTTGTGCGTGTGTGTGTGTGTGTATGTGTGTGTATGTGTGTGGTGTGTGTATGTGTATGTGTGTGGTGTGTGTATGTGTGTGGTGTGTGTATGTGTGCGGTGTGTGTATGTGTGTGGTGTGTGTATGTGTGTGGTGTGTGTATGTGTGTGGTGTGTGTATGTGTGTAGTGTGTGTATGTGTGTGTCTGTCTGTCTGTGTGTGTTACAGATATTCCACTTTGGGATGAGCATTCCATATCACTTATTCTCTACACCTGATCAACTGGGAGTCTTTGTATTAACCACCAGCCTTGTTGGCATAAAGGAATTTCTGTGCTGAGGGCTGAGAATTGCACTTGTCAACGGATACAGGATGAGTATTCAGAAGGCACACTAATAACTTGTCCCTGTAGCAAACTATTAGTAATAGGGCCTTTGACTTCCCTCAGCTTCTTAGCAACGTTTACAGAACCAGGCACGAGTTCTTTCCAGTGTAGTAGCTGTTATTATAGCACAGAGCCTTCATAGCTGGGCAAGGTTCTTGGTGGTGTTTTGTATCCAGTATCCTACAAAGCATCTTTTGGCACCATGAAAGCTAGGCGACGAGGTGGAAGCTTCCAGGTCAATACCAGCTTGATGTCTCCACACTCTGTGAGGTGTATGGTGTCTTCAGCAATGGGTTCTGAGCATCAAGTTCTAGGGGATGAAAAGGGCAATGGCAATGGACTGTATTATTCTGGAGGTCTCCAGGACCACTGTGATGAACAGCTTGACAAGGGTATCCAACCTGGAATCAAACTTTTTTATTTGATAGACAATGGTATTGGGGACAAGCATTATCCTCCCATGTAGCTCAACTCTAAACACTCACACACATGCATGCGTACTTACACGTGGACACAGAGACAGACAGACAGACAGACAGACACACACACACACAGGGAGAAGGGGGGGAGAGAGAGATGTTAGTCATCTTCCCTCTGCCCTACCTTTCTAACACTCTCCCCTCTCAATCTTCCTTCTACATTATTCTACTGCCCACCCCCAATACTAGCTGTGCTCTGCTACTCTGTCCCTCTTTGCTAGACTCTTCCCTTTCTCTCTGGTACCCTGGTTTCTACACCTCCAAAGATCTGAAGCCAGGACCAATATACAAGAGAAAACGAAAGACTTTTCTCTTTTGTTGTTTGGGTCACTTCTCTCAGTATATTTTTTTTCTAATTCCATTCAATAACTTGTAAATTTCACAACTTCATTTTTCTTCACAGATGAGAAGACTTCCATCATCTGATTATACCAAATTTAATTATCTATATATCAGCTGATGGCTATCCAGGCTGTTTCCACATCCCAGCTACTGTGACTCGAGCAGAGCAGCAGTGAGCAGGGGTCCTCCTGTGTCTCTGTAGCGGGATGTAGAATCCTTTGGGTATACGCCCAGCAGTGGTGGAGCGGGGCCTTATGGTAGATCTATTTCTGACTCTTTGAAGAACCTCCACACTGATTTCCATACAGGATGTACCATCCGCCCCACCAGCAGTGAATAGACTCCCCTTTCCCTCACCCACTCTACTTCTTGTTACCAGTTGTTTTCTTGATCTTAGCCCTTCCGACCAGGATAAGAGGAAATCTCAAAGTAGTATTAATTTATTTTTTTTCAGATAGCTAAGAATGCTGAAAACTTCTAAAAATATTTCTTAGTGTTTGTGGTGTTTCTTCTGGGAGTTATCTGTTCAGATCTGTAGGCTTCCTTTTAATACCACTTCATATTTTGAAATTACAATATAATCATATCATTTCTCCCTCCAACCCCTCACATGCATCTTCTTGATCTCTCTCAAGTTTGTGGCTTCTTATTCCCTAATTGTCATTACACACACACACACACACACACACACACACACACACACTGTTGGACCCAGAAGACCTGAGTTGGATCTGACTTGAGAAACCTTCTCACTGAGGACTAGCTTTCATGGCATCAGATATTTTCCATGCAAACTTACAAAGGAGATGTAGCATGATTAATAAAAACCCAGAGACAGATATTGTGGTTCAACCTGAAGATCAGAAAAACAAAGCAGTCAGCTACTGGTTCTTACCTCTACCTCAGACCGAAAATGGGAGAGATCCTGTCTCCATGAATCCCAAAGACTCTACACCCCACAAAACTCCACACTCCACTGAGTTCCTGTCTCTTCCCCCTACTTTATTCCTCTCTCTGTCTAGCCATATCTCTCTACCTCCCTAGTGCTAGCATTAAAAGCGTGTGACTCCCAAGTGCTGGGATCAACTTTGTATGAACTCCGTTTCTCTTTTAGACAGATCCAGTCTTCTGTAGCCCAGGGTGGCCTTGAACTCACAGAGATCTGTTTGTCTCCATCTCCCAAATCCTGGAATTAAAGGTGTGTGCCACCACTCCCTGGCTTTTATGGCTTATTAGTATGGCTGCCTTGCTCTCTGATCTTCAGGCAAGCTTTGTTTATTAAAACACAAATAATATATGACTATAAGGAGGGAAGCAACTAATAGTCATACCCAGCTATAATGCCTATGAACCAAAAAAAAAAAATGCCCAGGATGTCACAGTAACTGCAATAGTGGCACACATTCCTTGGCAGTGACCAATAACTCACTGATTAGAACTAAGGCCTGCTCAACAAGAGGGAAACTATGTGTGGTACAGGAAACCTACCCAACTACCTGAGGATAGTGAAGTCATGAATCTTGGGGTAGAATTTGCAACCACTACATTACTAAAATAGGATATAATTCCTAACCATATTTTAAATACATATCTTATAGCCACAAATAAGCGAAGTGCTTACCCCTCATCAAAGAAACTTCTCTTTGCCTTAAACAGAGACGATTACTGAAAACCACAACTAATCAAAAATCAGAGAACAAAAGATCATGTGGTGCCGGGCGGTGGTGGCGCACGCCTTTAATCCCAGCACTCGGGAGGCAGAGGCAGGCAGATCTCTGTGAGTTCGAGACCAGCCTGGTCTATAAGAGCTAGCTCCAGGACAGGCTCTAAAGCTGCAGAGAAACCCTGTCTCGAAAAACCAAAAAAAAAAAAGATCATGTGGCGTGCAGTCCACTGATACATCTACAACCCAATTCCTGCACCAAAAACTCAGAGATCACCACAGAAGAGCCATGGTGAAGATTTTAAGAGCTACAGGAAGAAAAAGTATGCTGTGGGATTCTGCCTCCCGGAAATGTCAGAGAGGCTACACCTTTCATCAATAAGGCTGTCTGCACAAGACCTATGCGAAGACGTCAGTGCTGATGTGGAGAGGAGAACACAGAGTTCTCAGCAACTGGGGAATGCTGAGTGTTGGGACCATTTGGAGTCCTGGCCTCCAGCTGCTCTTCCCTGCTAGAGAGCTTTACTTTCCTTTTGATCTGAGTTACTGAAAGCTGTGTCAAAGTTGTTTACCGGCTCTGCTTCACGAGCACAGGTTGCCTTGGCCTCGAGGATCAGAGGATAAGGTTGGCGCACCTGACTGTGTTGGGTACGTAAGCCTCCGTGGTGCTATTGAATAAGGGGCTTCTTACCAGTGACTAGAGGTCCGTGTCTCTGTCTCTCTGTCTCTGTGTGTTTGTGTGTTTCAACCTCCAGCCCCTTGCTTGAAGCTCGCGAACAGAGAGCACAGACAGGCGTTGTGCACTGCAGCTGAGAATAAGAGAAATGATCTTCAGGGGCAAGTCACCCAGTCTGTTATCCAATACTAAGTGATCACCCTGTAGCCCACTTTAATTACATCATTTCTTTTCTTTAATATTTATGTGTTTTCTCTCTTCCCCATCTCTCTCTGTCTCTCTCTGTTTCTCTGTCTCTGTCTCTCTTTCTCTGTCTCTCTGTCTCTGTCTCTCTGTCTCTGTCTCTCTGTGTGTGTGTGTGTGTGTGTGTGTGTGTGTATGTGTGTGTGTTTGTATAAGTTTTTTTGTATCATGTGCTTGCCTGGTGCCAGAGGAGACCAGAGAGCATTGGATACCATGGTATTAACATTATAGGCAGTTGGAAGTCACTTCATGTAGGTGCTGGGAATGAGCTCAGGTCCTCTGGAAGAGCAAGTGTTATTAATTGCTGAGTCCCCACCATTTGCTTTCTTGATTCTTTGTTTTTTGTTTTATCTCATCTCTTTGTATATTCTGGACATTAATCTTTTATCAGACATATAGCTGTGGAAGATTTTTCTCTTTTGAATGAACAGGTTGTTTCTTTTGTTGGACATCAAAGCTGCCTTTTAGCGTCACAAGCCAAATGTTGGCATTGACTCCTGAATGAACTAAGACTTATCAGAAGCTTTTGTTCCTGTGCCTACATGAGGTAGCATGCTCCGCCCCTTTGCCTCTAACAGTTTCAGAATTCCAGACTTTCATAGTGAGGTCTTGTTCCATTTGGAGTTGATTTTTTTTCAGGGTGAGAGACAATGGTCTAATGTCATTCTTTTACTCAGAGACATCCAGTTTTCCCAGCATCATTTATTGAAGATGCCATATTTATTCTCGGTCTATATTTAGAAAACCAGGTAGATGTAATTACATCAACTTGATCTGAGTTCTCTATTCTGTTCCATTGATCTACACATCCGGATTCAGGCAAATACCATGATTTTTTAAAATTTGTTACTATGTCTCAGAAGTTTAACTTGAGGTCAAGTGTGGTGATTCCTTCAGCATTATTCTTCTCCGGGTTGCTTTGCCTATCTGGGGCCATCTGAGTTTTCATAGGAATTGAAAAATTTTTAACCTGTTTTATAAAGAGTATCATGGGGACTTTTATTGGAATGGCATTGAATCTGGAAATTACTTTTGGTGATGTGCAGGGCGGCCCCTTTCACATGACTGACTCTACCAGTTCTTGAGCATTGAAGGAAGAATGACCATTAAAAAAAATCTAGCATATTGTTTTAAGTTAGACAATTCATTTTTCTTCTTAGGATGAAGTTGAGTAAGCATCTAGGCCACCGTGCTATTAGTAACAGACGAGACCCTTTGCTTTAGCAACTGTGTGGTCTGATGCATGCGGCAGACTTTTCTTCCCTCCTGAAACAGCGAGATGGATGGTTCCATGTTGCTAGGTAACATGGATGTCATGGTCCCTCAAGGTTCTTGAGAATATTCCTATTGTTTCCTTCCTGGTCATTTATACTTTGAAGCCAAATTTTCAAGTCCAGAAAACCTCTTAGAAGAACCATGTGGTTTTTATATGTCCAATTTTATTGGCTGTCCACACACACACACACACACGTGCACACATACATGCACATGCACACATACATGCACATGCACACACAAATACAAACCATGGGTAAAATCCCACCAGCTCATGCTCTACATAAGCAGTATAATATATCTTGTAGGCAGGATAATTATTATTAAGTTCTTGGTATCTATGAAAATGAGTTTGAAATGGGTTTGACCTTTCCTGAAAAAAAAATGGTTATTTTTAGATATCTTGACATGAAAGTGGTTGGTGGGGCTTTTACTCTAGACTTTATTTCTCTTAAATATGACACAGAGGAGCTTATCTGACATAAAGTCAAAGATCCAAGATTAAGTCACAATGCTTATGTAAGATGTATCGGGCATTATGTGACCATGAAGGGTTTCTTGGTGCATACCCTCTAGTTAAAGGTTCCATTTTCTTCTACTTTGTATCCTAAGGCACTCGCTCAGCATTTGTTTCCCACCCTAGGCTTTGCTGTGATTGGTTTAGCACTCTTCCTTGAAGAGCACTAATGAACCAGAGGGCTCAGCATGAGAAGGTTATTAGACGATGATCAGAACATACCGTGTTTACGTGACATCTAGGACAGGACTGTTGTTGCTCATCAGTTCACACGCTGGTCAGTGGTAAAATCTCACTCTGTTTTTGTTACTTTGTTGAAATGGAACAAACCCAAGCTGTGATTCTAAAGTAAGATTTTTGTCCTTCTCTATCCAGCACACTAATTTGTGTCTCCCAGTGACAGAAACATGGTCCCCACACTGTCAGTAAGCTGCCCTGGCAGACACTATAGTGGGGGGCTGTGGGGGCTGTGGTGGGAGTGCAAACAGGCAGTGTTAGTGCATTGCTGGGATCTGCACATGCTGTTGGAGGGCTATGGGGGTGCAGGCAGACAGGCAGTGTTAGTGCATCAGTGGGGTCAGGCATGCTGTTTGTCATTTGAGTGGTGCATACCACTGAATTATCTCTGGAAACACATGCCCCTTTCCAGAGAGCAATGGTCCCACAGCCCTGATGTGCACTTTGCCGAGGCCAGTCTGATGAGTAGCTAGCTGGCAAGGCAGCCGGGGGTCCGGGAGCTGTGGCAGCGGGATGCCCGAGGCTTCACATTAAAATTCTCTATTTTCTCTAATCTTTGCTGGCGTTTTGACAAGTGGTACAGAATGAAGCGTGTTGTGTACTTGCAGCAGGTGAAAGGGCCTTACAAGAAAGGACGGAAATCACTTCCAGCAGCGTGCTCCGGTGAGCAGAGGAACAGCGTGGGGCCACCCCAATGCTGCCATCTGCTCAATCCCAGGTGTCAGCAACCACCTTCTGGCTAACAGGGGGCACATGTCAAGGAGCACACGGCACCAAGGACTTGGATGGCATTTGTGAACAGTGTGAAATAAACAGTTACCATCAAAGGCAAGCTAACTCACAGGTACGCTGCGCTTACATTGTCATGGTAAACAGTGAGTGCTAACAAATTGCCTTTGAGAGGAGCAAAATTAGTCACATAGTCTGAGAGATGTTTCAGATCCTACACTGTTTATCAACTAGATACAGTAGACATTCTCTAAAACAGCTAAAGGGCTCCTGCGTTTCTATTATAAGATGCCATCTACCCTACATAGTTGAATATATATTGTATATAGCAAGACACTAAAGACTATCATTGCAACTTTAGAAGCCAATAATATACAGCCCAAGGCCAAAATTGCCTACTGCATTAGAGTGCTGTGGGGTCTTTAAACTGTAAAGTTTTGTATATAGTAAACATACAAAATAGAGTTTAAATATATAATATTAAAAGTAATTGCCAACTCCCAACAGACTACTATGATTTCTGTTCCTGTACTGACAAGGACATAAAGTCAATTCAGATTTAATCTGACTACTTTTCACAGGTGAAGAACAGAAATTTACTCATCAACATGATTTAAAAAGGAAAACATGAGGAGAGGAGACTGTCACACACTCTTGGAAGGAAATGAAATAATTAAAATGTAGCATTATATGGACCAAACAGGTGGTATTTAGATATTTAGGAACTTACACATACTGTGTGTCTCAAAACAAATTAAGGAAAATGAAGGCAAGGATCTGAACTAGAACAAGAGGGAAGGGTACATGGGAGGGTTTGGAGAGAGGACAGGGATGTTATAATATAATAACTATATTATATTTTCAAAATGATTACTTTAAAATGTTATTAAAATGTAAGTGAAGAAAAGAATAACCTGTGAATGTATTGGAAACAGACTTACTGTACTGGGTTATACTGAATGGAGACCTAGCCAGAATTCTGGCATACAGACACACACACACACACACACACACACACACACACACACACACACACACATCCATGCTGAAGCAACATGGAGTACCAAAGTCCAGCAATGGGGTTAGACATATCAATGAAGTAGCAACATGGCTTATTCAAGTATGTAAAAGGAAAGCTATTAATCTCTTTCAGTGGGTTAGTTTTTCACTAACAGCCATATTTGACAAATATCTCAGCTCATATATGTTACAGGAGCATTTCCTAATGAGACAGGGACAAGTATCTACCTATCCCAGACAGCACATAAGCATCACATGGAAGAAACAATGCTCTAAACAGACCCACAAGGAGATGAGCTAGCCTGACTTCTTTTATGTGTTTCCTGTCTTCAGAGGCCTCTGCTGTCCTAGGCGTGGAGGGCAAAAGTGGACATCTGTGATGGCTCTTGGGAGTATGTCATGTGAACCTCCCTGTCTTCTGCCATGGTTCAGAAGGGGCATTTATGTATTTATCCCCCACCCCACCCCCTGCCCGCAGTCTTCCTCCCTTTAGTTAACAGAAGCCAGTGCCTGACAGACCAAGCGCCTCTAAAGACCTCAGGATCTGCTGCCCCCAAATCGCTGCAGAAAACAACTGTGAAATGTGAAAGCTGCCACCCTGAGAGGAATCCCACCGTGGGGTGCTGTTTGCTGCACCAGCATGCGGGAAGTCGGTTGCGACGCTTCCGGCTAATTCTTTAGAATAATAGCAAACGCGAAGTTATTATGTATCTTATTAATGAAGAAAATAATGACCCAACAACGCTTTTCAGAAAGAAAAACAAACAAACCAAATAAAAGAACCCAGGAAATGGATTCATTTTCCTCAGTGAAAACAGACCCGTTGGCAGCTGTTTCGTTTCTAGTCTTCCATAAATGTAAAACTCTGAGCATACACTTTTTGTTTCTGTTTTGGTTTACTGGTTCATTTAATTAGGAAGAGGGCAGAAAATAAAATCATAAAAAGTTTCAAAGGAAAAAAATGTCCTTTTGCTGACTTCCTAAGTCATCTCCCTCCTCACTGGAGTCCGTGAACGTCCTACGCTGAAACCTGGCAACGTCCTTTTGCGTGGCTTTTATCTCCCCTGAGCAGAAAGCCCTCCTTATGTTTAATTCACAAGTGCAGACGCCCATTCTGGCTGAAGGGAAATAAGCTGCTGCTTCCTGAGAAGGTCAAACAGCAAGGCAGGAGGAGGCCAAGGAAATCTCCCTAGTCCTGGACTGATGGCCGGCGTCTGATGCCTGACACGTAATTTGGAAGGCTCGGTTTTTCCACGGAGTGGGGGGGGGGGCAAGGTTCTTTCATCTGCTATCAATATTTTACAGCCTCCGTGTTTTAATATATTTTTATGTATTTAAAAAAACAGAAAAAAACCCTGTGTAGCATAAACAAAATGTGGGGGTGGGACTGAGCTTTTTGTTCAGTATCAGAAGAATAAAGTACACTATCTACAGAGTTTGGAAGGGATCCCTTTGGGCCATGCCAGCAGATTGTAGTTGTGGTTTGAACTCCTGACATTGCTTGATTCTCTCTGATGGGCTGGATTCCTTATTTCAATGAATTTATGAAAATGGTGGGTGGGTAGCCCTAGCACAAAACACGTAAGCTTTGAATTGGAAATAAATGATTCTTAGTTAAACACAATTTACTTTTCCTCTTGAAAACAAGAGTTTAAAAAATGCTTAGAGCCAGGTGGTGGTGGTGCACGCCTTTAATCCCAGCACTCAAAAGGCAGAGGCAGGTGGATTTCTGTGAGTTCGAGGCCAGCCTGATCTACATAATGAGTTCCAGGGCAGCCAGGACTGTTTCACAGAGAAACCCTGTCTCAAAAAACAAAACAAAACACCAAAACCAGAAATGCTTAGCAACATTAAAAATTCCACAGACAACTGGCCATGTTCATCAATGAGTACTTAATGCACATATCTGTCAGCCGTTGTTGCTGGCATCTCCATTAGTCAAGTTCCCTATAGTATTCTAAGGGAAAGTTTACGTTTAGGGGAAGAAGGAAAACAGTCTGTTCTGAATTTAGATAAAACATGTAAATTTTCCTCTCTGAATCACTCCCCAAACCCATTAAATAAATTTGTGGGCTGATTGACAAGAGCCTGGTCAGCAGGAAGCATGTACAAAAGAGGAAGTGGGGCCGAGGGCCAGGACAGAATGACAGGCTCTGAGGATAGAGGGATGGGCATACCACATGTCCCTGTGGAGCCCGAGGAGGTGACCAGTTCCCACCTGAGTGGCCAGTGTTTGTTTCTAAAGGCATGAACCCGAGGGCTCTCATTTAGTCCAGCTGCATACAAAACCGATGACATAAACTTCAAAGCTCTAAACAGAGCTGAAGGCGGTAAGACCATAACAGAGCCACATGTCTCCTGTACCCCAAACAGAAAGTGCCTTAGGTTCTTCAGGGACTCTTTAGAGAAGCCCTGTGCGACGAAGGACCAAAGACAAGAAGATGACAATGGGCACCTGACAGGTGCTAACACAGACTTCAGAGATAGCGGTTTGATTTTTCTGGTATGCCGCTGTGTGAAACACCACACGGTAAGGAAAAAAAAAAAAAACTATGCTTCTCAATGTCCCAGGCCCTTCCTGCTTTGTTGACACATTTTGAAATGACTATATTATTATTCAATAAATACTGTGCTCTGTAGTTTAAAATAATAGTTCAAGGTTACTTAACTGTTCATGTGTTTTATTCCCTTGTTCTTAATTTCTAGGTTCTTCATAGATTTTTTCATAGCCTCTAAATATCTTTCAATAAGCAGGTGTTAATTTTATAAATGGGAAGCTTCTTATGGTGGAAGGTGAGATAAATGCCCAAATCCATTAACTCAAAATTAATAAATGCAAATTATTTTAGCACAATGATAGAAATAGAATGCATGATTGAATGAATTAACATCTAATATCTTTAAACTTTTTTCAGTGTTATATTTTTGCACACGTGAGATTCTGGATATGTGGCTAAACACATTTTGTATTTTGGTTTACAAAACATACAACTGCTTTATTTTTTGTGTTCTCTCATTACATGAAAGACACACGTTCCCTTACTTGGACTTGGCACCATGTGTTGAGGAAGGGGAGCACTGGGTATTCTAGTGAGTGAATTATTGCTTAGAAGACTCAAGACCAGTTCTCCTTGATTTGAGCGGTGGTTATTTCTTCAGTTAAGAGCACGATGCGTTACTAAAGTTCATATCTTTGGTAGACAGCGCCAGAGGCAGTCGGGAAAAAAGCATTTCTGATCAGAAGACACTTGAAGACTAAAGTGGGGTCAAGTAGTGTTGGGAGCAGTGAGACCCCAGATCCTGAATTTCTTGTAATCTCCTGATCTGAGTGCCTACAGCTGCTCTGGGCATGAGATCTTCAAGAGTTCCTGATGACAGGAGAGTGGTTTCTGGTGGGTTTGTGCCCCTGAACACAATGAAGGGGCATTCTTGGGGAATTCAAGGATGACCTGTGTCGTTGTCTCTCTGTCTGTGTGTGTGTGTCTGTGTATTTTAACCTCCAGCCCCTTGCCCGAAGCTCGGTAACAGGGTTCAAGCGCACCGAACGCAGACACGGGGGCGCGGTGCGCGGCAAAGTAGGAAACATCAAAATACAAAACGAAGCTTGGAAACATGCACCCCATTGAAGTCAGCGAGGCACCACGGGGGGGCTGATCACAATCACAGGAGGATTCTTTGTTATCACCTCCTGGGGAAACCTTGAAAAGCCTAGAACATTCTCTGAAATTAACTCATCCTCACTCTGACTGTGGAACTAGGATTCCTCTGACAATTTTGAAGGCAGAACAACAATCTATAATCAATGTGTCTAGTCATGTGTGCAAGCATGATAAATTAATCCCCTATTGGCAACCTTGGAACCCTTCTTCATGATCTCTCTTTGAGATCAGTTGTCTCAGACAGTTCATTTGCCTACAGAGATAGCCACATTATAGGAAGAACAGACACCAAACACGTGTTCTTCACAACACAGAACATTCAGCAACATAGGGTATTAGCTGTGCAGACCCAGCCATTCCGTGAACCACTGCCTCTCCACTTTTCCCCTCTTTCCATCTTTGGGCTTCACAACCCCATTCTCATCATGCACACCCCAAGAATCTCCCCTACTGTAGCAGAAAGGCTCTTCCCAAGACATCAGGGGCAGTGCCATGATATGGGTGGATGGAAGCAGAAAATAGCCAAGGGAGAGTCTAAAGGAGTTGGAGAAGGAGGAGGTAGCCAGGCATTTCATGTTCTAGGTGCCCAGACATTGCTATGTGCTTGGCCATAGACAACACTGTGAGCTTCCTTTAAGAATTCTCATTGACAGCTTTGTCTGAGGTTGTCATATGCTGACCTGGAGGCAATTCCAGCAGATTCCAGGAGGTACTGACTTGAGGGTTCATCCCAGAAGAATGTAGGAGGTGGCATCTTCTAAACTCATGATCCCAACCTCCATTTATGGAGAAAGTCTTCACTAGGTCCAGAGTAGACAGTTTGGCTAGATAATCTCACTTAGAGTGGACCCTTGACAGGAGTGGACGTCAACAGTATCACCAATCATGATAGTGGTGTCACACTGCCCTTGTAGGCAGTGGAGAAAGATTGGATTCTCAATTATTGTGCAAGAGGAAAGAGACCTAAAAATTCCTTCTACGAGTCAAATCCTCTTATATGGGAATTTAAGTTTTCAATATAGAATTCTGTGAGGCTCTCCAGCAGACAAGCCCATGAAACCTTCCTGGATGTTTTTGTGCTCATACATATTGAAAAAGAAGCAAGACAATTCCTGTGGGTCATTCTTGAATTCAAGCCCGGGTTTCACAACACCGACACGGGCAAAGTTTCAAGGATCAGAGGCTTAAAAGAATCAAAGTATAAGGGGAGATGAGAAGAAACGTGAAACAGGAAACCATAGGAAAATCAAGTGAAACAAAAAGCCATAGAAAGAGTCTTCGAGACAACAGAGTAAGAATTGATTTTTTGAACAGACTGAGAATAAATTTTTCTCATGTTTGAAGACTAAAGAATAATATTGTCAACAATAAGAACAAGGGAAGGAAATGAAAACAGCCAGGTGTATTGGGAAAAGAAACAAATGATTTAAAAGCTTTGAAATGTAAACATGCAAAATTGAACTTAAATCTGAGTGATAACTTTGAAGAGTACAATAGATAATGGAAAGTTAATTAAATCACATGAGCTATAACATATAATGATAGAAAAGTTATATGACTTCAGAATGAACCAAATTCTAAATTAACTCAGTGAGCAACATGACTGAAGAAGTCAGACCTCTGCCATCAGTAGTTCACAGTGGACTTCACTGGACTGTGGGCCACTTGTCTACGGCACTTACAGCATGGTCCCTGGAGGCCTGGAGAAGACTCTGTTCTCTTTCTTGTCCTGGCTTCTAGGGAATGCCCATAGTCCTATGACCAGGACTTCTACCCCATCTTCCACTGTCGGGTTCCAGTCTCAACAGGATTCACATGTTCCAGGGTAGAGGCATGTGGATTAGAAATATTAGATAGGAGGAACAGAGATACAAAAGAAAAGGAACAGATGCAGATTAGAACTGGGAGGGCAACTCAGTGAATACTAATTTGCCTGCATTTATTTTCCATATGTTTTTATATCCCAATACAAAGGAGGGAATGAAGGCAAAATACTGCTTTACCATGATACCAAGAAAAAACAAAGCAATTACCTGCTTCATTACCTGAAACATCAAGTAATTATATCCTGAGTTAAGTATTCTGTTGTTTGGGCGGGACATTCAGCAACCATACCTTAGACCAAGCATCCTGTAGACAGCCATTCTCTGGGTCAAACCTCCTGTCAGATCCTTGAAGGAGCAGGAATAGGCTTGAGTTCTCTGACCTTTGGTCAAGGTGGAATGGATCCACTTTTGTGGGCCGTCTCAATACCCCAAACACCAAGTAACCACACCCAAAGTCAGTACATCTTGTTTGTAGCCACACATTACGTCAGACCTCTTGCCAATAACCTCAAAAGAGCAAGAGAAGGCTTAAACTCTCTGACCTTCAGTCAAGGTGAAATGGACATACTTCTGGGGGCCACCACATTCCACACAGAAGTGGGTCCATTCCACACTGACTGAAGATTGTCTCAAAATCCCCCTTCCTTATACAGAACCAGAGGTTCTGTGGCCCAGACAATTCAGACAGATGACCTTCATACTGCAAGGTCAGCAGGGCAGCAACCTCATCTCTACCTGACACTTGAGTTTACTTTTTTCATGTCACCTGACACATTCCCAGTTTTCAAGAATTGAGAAACAGGGGTGTGCTTATGAATTGGCCTACCTAAGGTAAGAGTCACGCTATTCAGAGATCTGATGAATCATAGGGAGACAAAACATCTTCAAAGATACATAGAGTCTTCCAAACAAAAAGGGAAGCATATTCAGAGAGTAAAATTTTATGTTCAGAACAAAACAGCGACACCTTAGAATTCCGTACCTTACGAAACAGTTTTCAGAATTTATAACAAGCAAGGGCATAATCAGAAAAAAAGAAAACCTTAATCATCAAAAGACCTCATTGAAGTTATTAAGGAAAACATTGCACAGAGGAGGAAATGGTCCAATAAGCAAAGCCCGAGCTGTCGTAAAGAGCATGGCTGATGTAGGTGTGTCTTCTATCTATCTATCTGTTAATTTCATTTGTTAATAAAGAAACTGCCTTGGTCAGCCCTTAGGTGGGTGGAGTAGACAGAACAGGAAGAAGGAAGTGAGGTAGATGGCTCAGACAATTGTCACGCCTCTCCTAAGTGAGGCAGACCGACGTGCCTCTCCTCAGGGAGAGAGATGCGATGAAGCCAGCCACCAGGTCAGATGTGCTGAATCTTTCCCGGTAAGACACCATTCGTGGTGTTACACAGATTATTAGATAATGGGTTAATCAAGATGTGAGTAAGAGGCTGAAAATAACAGGCCAGGCAGTGTTTAAAAGAATACAGTTTCTGTGTAATTATTTTGGGGCATAAGCTAGTCAGGAGGCCGAAAGCAGGGCGGCGGGAATGCAGCCCACAGCTCCTCACTACACATGGCAAGTCAAGGGAGACACGAAGCGTGATGGATGCTCCATCACAGGGCGCACCAGAAGTGGCACTGCTGGGTCATTTGGCTGGGTCACTTGCATAAAAGGGGACAGAACTGAACTAACCTAAAAAAAAAAAAGTCAAGCATTCCATGTTTCATGTTGCGTGTGGTATCTCCCCAAACAGGGAAAAGTGACAGGCAAGTAGAAGGGGGCTTTGGGGATGAAAAGAGGCTCACAGGAAGGAGGGTGTGAACATGGGAAGGAGGGGCATAAATAACATGCTCATGCATTTGGTTTGTAGAAATCTCACTAGGCACCTCTGAAACAACAAAGTTGAAGAAGTAGGTACCATGGACTACCATTGGGTCAGGAGGCATACTGTGAAGACAGGTGTGATGTATGTGGGATCTACATGCCTGTGTTAATAAGGCATAAACACAGAAAGAAAACATAAAGGGGGTGAGTGGGGGAACAAGAGAGGTTGTTGGAATACGCATGATCTCACAATAAAAGGAACGTTAAAGGGGAAACAAACCAGCCAGAGGGAGGGAAACAAGCAAGAACAAAACATAATTATACACGTGCATGAAAGTGCAGTAGGAAAATCTGTTACTTGTATGCCAACAAAGAAATAGATAATGAAACACTGAAATCTGTATTCACGACAGACGGCGAGACTTCCTGCACACTCGCTCCGCCGGTAATTCCTGGGGTGAGTCCAGTGGGTAATAAATAGTCGATTAGATATTCCTTTCTAACCTTGCCATTTTCCTCAAAGCTTTTACCATGGAAACCATGCTGGAGGAGTCCTGGTAGCCCTTCCGGGTGACCCCTCTGCCCTCAGCATACAGCTCACGCAGGGGTGGCGCCAAGCGGCAGGTCCTGACTGGACGCCCTTCGGAACACTTCCCCCTAAGGCTGCCATCAGACCCTTGTTCTCCTGGCAGTAATTAAGATGTGCTGCTGCTGTTGTGAAAAGAATTTAATTTGGTTGAAAATTTACTCTTTGGAGCAACTTTCTTTACACTGGCTCCCACACTGAGATGTAAGTAGAAGTGTTTTTAGGCCTGAATAGCAGGTCTTCATACTTGCGCTATACATCCAGTCTATTCTTTAAGTAGAGGGAAATTAAGTGTTTGATGCACAGTTTTTTTGCCAAACCAAACAGTTAGCTTCTGCCAACTTCCAGAATTTAAAGCTTTCAAACTTTAAATAAGGACAATTTACTGTGAATATATGTTGGTGCACACGCCGCAGTAAACATGTGGGGTTCAGAGGACAACTTTTGGGTGTTGGTTCTCCCCTTCTGCCCTGTGAGTCCCAGGGTTCAAATCCAGGTCCTCTCGGTTGCAGCTGCACCTTGGCCCACTGAGTCATCTCGCCAGCCCTTCAAGCTGTTTGTGTGTAGATTAGCATATCTAAGCGAGTTAAATACCCAAGACTCTCTAAGGTGGTAGATGCTGGGTTGATATTGTTTTATGATAAAACACCGTTGCCCATAATTTCTATCACAGCATTGTTCTTTTCAGCGTCTATTGTACCTCCCATCTGGTGTGCCATGAGGTAAATATTAGTCTTTCTCAGAGCTCTGTGGTCTTTGGAAAGAGCACGGCAGGTGACTTGGTTATGCTTTGTCCTTTACACTAGTGACACCTGCACCCAGCGTTCAGTGTGTCTCTGCCCTCCATGAACACAACCTGAAGACTGTGATGTCCCTTATAGGTCATTTGCATCCTGTTTACATCCAGGGTTGCAGGATCATCTGGAAAGCTGATCTTTGCACTCAAATGATAAAGCCACAGATACTGTGTGTGTAACAGGCACACAGGCCAGCGAGCACCATCCATTCACGGTGCAGAAAACCCATTGGCTCACAAATGAGCTTTACCCCTGGAATTTTAATTTGCAGTGACTCTAGGGTGTGAAAGCCATTAAGTGAAAAACCGCTAAACTCAGCGATGGCTTAGTTGCAAATTCATCATGGAAAAGGACAGAAAAATCTTATTGGGCCAAACACCAGAAATGTAATGAAAGCTAAGAGACATATTTGGATTCTATATTTAGCAACCTGCTCACCTTGCACAAGGCTGTGAGTTTTTGGTTACTGTGTGACTGTCCCCCAAGCATGGATGAAAAGTATTCAATGCTAGTCTTTCTTCCTTCACTCGTTAACATATTTTCCCTCTCTAATATCTTGGACTCAGTCTAGTGTTCACAACTAAGTCTGCTCATTTCCCATGAACAATGTAGAGGGAAACATCAGTTCCTCACACACACACATGCAAATGAGCTTAATAACCTGTGCAAACTAGCTTTATGGGATGGCACCTGTATGAAGACAGTGCACAAACATGTTTATTTAAGTTCAACCAAGTCTTAATAAGAAGTCAATGTATTTAGCACCTCAAAATCCTCAGACTGGGAATTCTCTCTGTGCTCACAATACTACACTTACAAAATTGTCTACAAGAACACTCATGCTACACGACAAGGCTTTTTCAATATCTTACTATTATTGTATCCATTTAAAAATACTTTTTAAAGAGAGTGTTACAGAAATATATTTACTGAGATTAAAACATATTGTTAGATTAAGGGATTTAATCTATGAGTCTTCTAGATGGTCAGTTAAATTTTTTATTTTGTCAATTTAATCTTTCTATTAAGCTGAGTAGAAATGCATGTATTCGCCTATAAAGTCTGGCTTTGGTAGCATCTACTACTTCATCCTCTCAAAGAAATTATAAATAATTCATCACATACTTAGCTACATTTGTTTGTTCTGCATTGTCTGTTATGATGTTTACTAATGGAATTTATTATCCGACAGTTCTGTCCACGTTCCTCTGATTACTCTTGCTCCCACAGCTCCCTTATCCCACATCAGCCCCTGTTGCCTCCCGACTTTCATTTCCCACCTTCTGGTTTTTAGTTTTATTTAGTGACCCGCTGTGGCTATGCAGGGTCATCTACATGACCATGGGTGTGGAATTGACGATTGGAGTCTGGAGGGTTCACTAATGGCTACCAAACTGAAAACAGTGACACCCCCTTCCTAGCTTCCATTAGTGGGGTGAATAGTTCCCCAGGGAGCAGTGTAACTGGAGGCTTCTCTCCCACCTGTTAGTTCCCAAATAACCACTCTGTGGCTTAATATTAATTACAAACTGTTTGGCCTATTAGCTCAGGCTAAGCTAGCTCTTGCAACTTAACCCATTTTTATTAATCTATATTTTACCATGAGGCTCATAGCTTGTTACCTCACATCTTGCTTCTTCAACAGCTGCTGGAGTCTCCGTGACTCTGCCTTCTTTCTCCCTGTATCTGTTTGGATTTCCTACCCAGCCATATTCTGCCTAGCCATTGGCTAAGTCAGCTTCTTTATTAACCAGTGGTAATAAGACATGTTCACAGCATACAGAGGGGCATTTCACATCAAGGGAGTTAAGCCAGTGTTGGGAGCTCTGGCCAGCTTTTGTTTCCAACTTCCTAGCATTTGCGCAACTGGCCAAATTCAAATCTACGGTAGCAGAAAGAACTGCTCATGGATCCCATGTGTGACAGAGCTGTTCTGAAGACAGTGTTTCGTATGCCAATAGCAGAGACTGATCCTCGACTCCCACTCTTATGCCTTGGCCAGAGGGAAAGCCATTTCCCATTTTCCTCTTGTCGGAGGCAGCAGTTTGTCCTCATTGGAATAAATTGCATTACATTGTAGAGATGCACCATTTTCCCCCTCTACCCAGAGTCTGACCCAAACCAGCACTCAGTAGACTTAAAAATGGCTGAGTAGCAACTCTGTGGCATAAACAGCTGGCGTTCTAGCTTAAGAGGGGCAAAACATTTATTTAACTGAGAGATTTAGATTACTAGTCCTTGGTTGCATTAGTTCTGGGCTTGTGGAATGGAACCTGCAGATGAGGCTTGTCATCTCAGGGTAGACAAAGCAGAGCAAGGAAGAGACCAGGGAAGGACAGCTTTTAAACCATTAACATCCTTAAGTAGATCTGCTCCTTTAAAATTCTCACACCTTCAACAAAGAACACCTGTGGTCCTGTGAGAGGCATTTTGTTTTCAAAACACAGTATCTTAGGCATTGGTCAAAGGCTCATGACCACCTACCTCATCATGAAAAATTTATTTAGCACCCCTCAAAGAGTCACCAAGATAACAGCAGCTTCATAATTGTTCAGAAGTCAAAACTCAACATCTCTTCTGAGGCTCAAAGCAGTTCTGAATTGTAGCCAACTGGAATACTTTACATAGTTCCTGCACCATGATGAAATAAGCATCCCCATTTCTACAAAAAGAAGAGAGAGGACGGAGCATAGAGGGATAGGATGGAAACAAGATTGGAATCCTGCATTGCAAACATGAAATCCTTCAGATCTTTGTTGGGAGAGGCCGCCTGTGGCAGGATGACAGCTTCTGTGGGCTTGAGCAGCCCGGTCACATAGACTGGCTATTTTCTGCCCAGGTGACCCTTCTTTTGAGTGGGCGTCACTCATAGACTCTCTTCAGCCGACAGTCCACATTCTGTCTGTCTCCGTCATCCTGAAGGTCCCCGTTGCAGCTTAGCCCACACCTCACGGCTTCATGCATGCGGGGTTCCTGACTTTCCCATAAATCTCCTGAACCCCAGAGCTTTTCTTTGAAATCTGGGAGGAAGAATTCATTACTCCCCGACTCATGCGTTGTGCCTGTCAGCAAAACCAGCATGGCGTGACTTAAACCAGAGTCTGCTGCCAGCTGGAGCAGTGGGCTGCATTCCTTGCAGGGTGGCTGCAGGGATTTCCAAGTGCTTGGGAGGATGAGACCGTGGAAACCTTTCTCTGGGTGGCCCTGCCCATGCAGAACATCCTGCTGTTCTCAAAGGCGTCTTCCAAAGGAATGGAAACCTTTGCACCCTCGATTCAGGGATATGGGGTTCAGATAATTCTTAAAGTGCTACAAAGATAGCCTCTTATTCCATAGTAAGTACTGTTGTAGAAAAAATGAGTTTTTTGTTTTAGTGGACTTCCTATTCTATAACGCTATAAAAATTATTTAGCTTTGTCATTCTTCAGAGCCTAAGAATTCTTCCTATTTTCCATGAAAATTTACTTATTTTAATTTTATAATTCATCTGGAGCTACATTTGTTGAACTATTATTGCAGAAACATTCCACATTTTATGCTTCTCACAATGTTACTTTTATTATTTTATGTATAGCCTTCTAGCTTTATTAACATTTAATTTATAAACATGTTTATCTTTATGATATATAAGGTGATTTGCAAATGATGAATTTGTTACTGAAAATAATTTAACAATAATAATTTAGCATTCTTTCAGTGCACAAATCATCCCCTTGGAAACAAAAATAAAGCATTTACTAAAGGGAGATTCTTTTTTTCTTTTATTGAAAATAGATATTTTTCATATAATATGTCCTGATTATGGTTTACCCTCCCTCTACTCCTACAAGTTCCTCCCCACCTAAAAGGTGGTGTTACTTTTAATTTTGTTCTTAATTTTAAAAATTATTTTCTTCACTTTATGTGTATGGCTGTTTTGCCTACATGTATGTCTGTATTGTGCTTGAGTTCAGGCCTGATGCCAAAGGAGACCAGAAGAGGGCGCTGGATCATCGGGGGTTAGAGTTGCAGATGGTTGAGCTGCCATGTGGGAACTGAGTCCAGGTCCTCTGGAAGAGCAGCCCATGCTTTTAACCCATGAGCCATTTCTCTCGACGCAGTAGGTTGTTTTCAAATGTGCTGCATACGCTCCTGCAATACAGGCCTTGCCTCTGGATGAACCTTATGAATCCCATGTCTCAGCTCTGCAATTAATAAAATGATAATGTTGCCTGTCATCTTGTTCTTTACCATGGACAGGCACCAAGCATTTCACCATTAAAAGGGAGACAAGAAACAGGGTAGTGGTGGCTCACGCCTTTAATCCCAGCACTCGGGAGGCAGAGGCAGGCAGATTTCTTTGAGTTCGAGGTCAGATTATACAGAGTGAGTTCCAGGACAGCCAGGGCTATACAGAGAACTCTGTCTTGAACAACAAACAAAACAAAAACAAAAAGACTAACTAAGGTCTGAGAGGCACATGTTAAGTCCACGTATATTAAGACATCAAAACATACTTCTCTGGAACTCGATAAATACAAATCTAAAGAATGTCTCTTTGGACACTCCTGCTTCTAGACCCTGGCTATTCTGCATCACACCTAGAATGTCTTGCCTGAGCAAACAAAAACAGGTCATAATTTTGACATTTTTCATGTTGGTGGCAATTTGTACTGTATGACATTCAAAATGCTGCCCAAACCTTGATGAAAACGAGACAGGTTCTGCTCCATGAACATCGTTGGGTAGTGTTCTCCTTGCCTTCTCTTCAAATTTGATTTTAAAATTTCAACAAAAATGCTACATCCAGAATTGCTTACAAAACTTACAAGATCTCAGAACTTAAAGAAATAAAGTATATTAAAAGGGGGAGTTTGAAAATCAGTAGAAACCCCTGTCTTTAGCAGCGCACTACTGGGGTGCTTTGTCACTGCTAAGATTGTGCCCTGCTGTGTGCCCTGCAGTGTGCCCTACAGTGTGTCCCGAGTGTGCCCTGCAGTGTGCCCTGCAGTGTGCTCCGCAGTGTGCCCTGCAGTGTTCCCTAAAGTGTGTCCTGAGTGTGCTCTGCAGTGTGCCCTGCTGTGTGCCCTCCAGTGTGCCCTGCAGTGTTCCCTACAGTGTGTCCTGAGTGTGCTCTGCAGTGTGCCCTGCAGTGTGCCTGAAGATGCTGGGGGATGCCTGGACACCATATTCATAGCGCATGCAAAGAGACCATGCACTCTGCAGGGTACAGGGCCAGGTGCTGCCTGAGGCACAGCTTCCAGTGCAGTGCTCAGTCTCATCACAGCTCCACAGTCAGGATTTAGTGCTCAGAAAAGTAAAGGGGAAAAAAGGAGGGACTTGGTTTTCTCTTTTAATTTCCTCAGCCATGTCTATATGGCACATTAATTCATCTGAGTAATGATTTTATTCCTCTTGCATTCTTCTGCTCCCCCCCACGCACAGCTAGCAAGCGCCCTTCGTCATCCTGTTGTCTCAAGCACAAAGCAAGCGTAAGGTGTGATTATAAACAATGAAACCCAAAGAGGAAAACAAGAGTAAAGAGCACTCACCAAGCAGCAGAAGAAAATGCTCATGTGTGTTTGAGGGGAAACAGAAGACTTCTGATAAAAATCAAAAAAAAATACAAGCAAGCATGCATGCACCTCCGTGTTTCTAGGCTAGAAGAGGACAATTCCCACCCCCCCCCCCATGTGATTTGTAATTTCAATTCAGTTTGTAACAAAATCCCACAGGCCTTTAGTCCATGGAAACTAACAAAAGAGTGTAAACATCTATACTATGGCACCAAATGCACACAGGAACCGAAGAAATCTGGGGACAGACGAAGCAGAAGGACTTCCACTTGCGATCTCTTAATAGAATGCTCCTGCTGTCAAGTCAGCGCACACAGACATGTGGACAAATGGGACAGGACTGTGAGTCCAGAAATAAATATTTATATTTATAGTCATTTATTTCTGGCAAAGGTGCCAAAAATAATCGCTGGGGGGAAGGAGAGTCTGCTCACCAGATGGTGCCGGGACAACTGGACACCATATGCAAATCTCAGAACCGTACCTTGTACCACCCACGAAATTCACTCGAGGCAGAGACTTCAGGGAGGTGTCTAAGATGATAACCCGTGTAAGAAAACACAGGAGGATGGTTTTTTAACTTTCTCACTAGGCAGTGATTTCTTAGACAGGATGTCAAAGGGACTGCTTATCGAAGAAGAATGATAAACCCACTAACATTCAAAATTCACATATCAAAAAGAAACCTAACATTCAGGAAAGGAGAAGATGAGCATTGGATGAGAGAAAGCACTCGCATTAAACGATTTAATAGTTACAAAGAACACCTACAGCTCAATAAATCTATAGAAAAAATGGGGGAAAGAGAAAGACAAACAACACAGACAACTTTGTGCCTCTGGCCAAAACACTCAAGAACAGTGTTCAGTGTCATTAATCATTCAGAAAAGGAAATTAAAACCACAACGAGAAACCATTTACAAAGATATTATAACTAACAAGGAGGTCCCTAACAAATGTTGGTAAGCACATGGTGAACAAACTAATTCACACAGCGTTTCTGGGAATGCTAAATGGCATACCTTCTCTAGAAAAGAGTTGGACAAAATGCTCTTAAAGGTAAACAAACAAACAAACAAACAAAACGTCCTAGGACCCAGAAATGCCACTGTTAGGAGTCTACTCAAAACAAGATCAAACCTGTCAACATTCCAGCACGAAGTGGGGAGAACTCTGGAGTCCTCTCCTTCAACAGAGATGCTGTTGACAGGTGATGGCTTGAGGGAGGGAAGTACGTTTTTAAAGGGTGTGACAGTTCCTCTCAGGTAGATCCTACTCCAGTGGATGGCTCCGTGCTCATGGCCATAGTAAGCGAGGCTCAGTGGGCTAGTCCAGATAAAAATTTTAAAAACGACATGATTTGGGGAGGAAGGGAGTGGTAAGGGGTGGATCTGAGAAAACTTAAGGAATGAATGGGGGCTGCATATATGATCAAAATATGCTGTATATATGTATAAAATTTTCAATGAATTAATAAAAATATTATATTATGAAGGATAAATTTATATTCACATTAATATGTGACTATGAGTATTCATAGCATATTTCTAGAAATATTCCAAAGTAGGAAAGTATGTTAACCCACTAGGAAATGGGTCTCAAAAGCTGTATATTGCACAATAGAAAGCTGGTCGTTTTATGAAAAGCAAAGAACTGATAACATCCCCCGTTGTTGGTGAGTATGCTCAGTTGGAAAAGCTAAGCATCAGAGAGGATGAAGCCCACGGCTCCTTTTTGGTCCAATGTCCAAGCAAGGTAAACCAATAGGGATGAGACAGAGGGAGAGGGTCTTAGGGTCTTAGTAGGTGCTGCTCTGCATGGACAGCTGGGCTTTTAACAGTTGGGTCAGCGCATTCTGGAGTTGCTTTTGACGCTGGTTTTCTCATATGGTAAAGTGCTCAAAAAATAACTGAATTTGAAATAGGTGCCTTTCTTGACATGTCAAATGTTCCTTAGAAAAGTAGTAGACACTGGCAGGTCGATTAATTTGGGTGTTAGTTGTTTCCTTTTCTTCCCTCAGAGGCCAGTGGAGCAAACGAGAGCAGGGCGGACCACCGGGGCAGGGGCTGCTTCTTTGCTAAGGTGAAGAATTGCAGCATGCTAAGTTTCTAAAGCCCTCAGTTCCTGTGATTTTTAATACTTTAAAAATGTTAATAACGAGAAAAGGAGAGATCACTTTTCTACTTGGCAATGTGGAGTTAAGGATGACATCCATGAAAAACTGGGATTATTATAAAGTCATTTCTGAATTACTATTTCATATATCAGTCTGGGGATAGCGATTATTATTTCTCTTAGGTAATGTATGAGCTCACTTGGTAATTCTCAGCTATGGCTTTAGAGCAGTAAGTCTGTATGCCTACAGAGAACATCATCTGTGGATAGCAGATAAAGCAAAAGCCAAAGAGGAAGCAGAAGCAGAGCTCATCCCCGGCACAAAAGCGGCACAGATCAGTGCTCAGAGGACACGCCGGATCTGGTGTGAGCAAACAGAGTGTAACCCAGTGAGAACCCACAAAGGTGGTGCTAGCTCTGAGCTGGGTCCTGCGGCTCTGCCAGGCCAGACCCCAGATGGGCCAGGCTCAGTTTAACACTCTCTGCTGCTATCTTGACATGCTGAATAATGCCCTAGCAGGGAGCCCATATTTCCATTTTTGCCCTGAGTCCTGCAAATTAGAATCCAAAGAAGACAGATGTCAGGACAGGAGTGTACCTTCCAGGTCTGTTCTGCCTTAGCTGATGCCCACCAGTGGAATCTCTCTTCCTCTTGCCTTGTAAGCGAGAAAAGCAGAAACAGGTGTCTCTTTCCACTGTGTCCAAGCGAGCCATAGAATCTGTGCAAACATCTAACTCAGAATCACCGTTTTGTTCAAGGGACTGAATTCTTTGCAGATATAAAAGATTTCTGAATTCTTTGTTCATGTAAGCGTGTGTGCTTTCACTTGTGTTTGGGTGTGTGCATGTGCATATGTACGCTCACGTGACCACAAGATACTTTTATTCCTCTTGCCTGTGTTAGCAAATGATCATTTCTTCTCATTTATTTTTATGCAGTGTATTTTGATCATATTCTTCTCCTTCTCCCGGCTCCCTCAGATCATCTTCACCTCTCTACCAACTCAGCGCATCCTCCTCTCACTCTTGCTCCCATAAAAAAGAAAATAAAAAGGAGAGAACGAAAGCAAGCAAACAAACAAAAAAACAAAACTTACCAAACTAAAACAAAACCAAAAGCACATCCAGAAAAGCATGGAGCCCACTGTGTTCTGGTCAACCCCTCCTGGCATGGGGCCTGCCCTAGAGTCTGTGATATGCCCAGTGTCATTGCATGGAGAAGATTAATTTCCTCTTTCCCAGCCTGGAATCCACTGTGAATAGCTTCTTGGTTAGAGGGAGGACTTCATGTCCATTCCAACCTCTTTAAAGTCGAGTTTTTTTTTTTTTAATCAGGCTTAAACTTGTGCAAATCTTGTGGATGACATTACAGTCTCTGTGATTTCATATGTGTATCAGCCTTGCGGTAGCAGGTGATCTCATAGTGTGGTCTCAAACATACCTTTGCAAACACACAAACACTCATATCGTGTTTTCTTTCACTTTATTCGATAGTAGAGTAAGCTGATGACCTGGCATCTCCCTTCATCGTCAGCTTGCTTAGCAAGGCCTTTGATTCAGTCATTGCAGACCACCAGATTCTTATTGACTGAGACAAGGTAGCACAGACTTCGCTGCTGTGCACACACACAGCTTCATCTTGTCAGCCTGGGATTCCCATAACAGTGCCGTGCACCTGTTGGCTTCTGGGTACAACGGGAAGAGCAGCTGCCCACAGGCTCACTGCTGGAGGCCACTTCACTCAGACTTGTGGGTATACAAGCGGGAGAAGAAAGAGTGCCAGACAGGACAGTAGCATTTGTTTTGAAATGAAGTCTGTAAATGGTGTTGTGTTTAAACCCACTCTGGAAAGGAGTTGCTGCCTGATAATGAGGCTGAGCCATTCTGCAGCCATATGAAGACCATCAAATGCACCGTATGTGGATAACACATAGTTGGAGGGTGTGTGCTTTCTAAATCAAAGACATCTTTCTTTCATCTTCATTTTAAATAAGTCTTTCTCTTTTCTTATCTTTGCCATCCTTCCTTACACTTCAACATTATTCTCTCTGTGTGTTTCTTTCCCTCTGTATCCCTCTCCACGCAGAGAGACAGAGAAGACAAGGCAGAGACAGAGAGAAACAAGACAGAGATAGACAGAAGAGGAGAAAGAGAGAGAAGAGCAAGAGAGAGAGAGGGAGAGAGAGAGGGAGAGAGAGAGTGAGAGAGGGAGAGAGAGAAAGAATTCCCTTGATTAATTCAGTGCTGACTTGAGGGTCCTGTTCTGCCCCTGCTTTATTTGGGAAATGGATTGATCACTGGTGATGTCCCAGGGGTGGAGATGTGTGTGTGTGTGTGTGTGTGTGTATGTGTGTGTGTGTGACTATATATTTGATTTTGTCATGGGTTATTGGGGAATATTATTTTAAGGTGAGTTGCTTTTGTTTATGCTGCATTTGTTTAACTCTGTGAAGCTGTGATTCTTTACCTGTCTAGAACACCTGATGGCCTAATAAATTGCTGAATGGTCAATAGCAAGGCAGAAGCAAGGATAGGCCAGGCTGGCAGAGAGCTTAAATAGGAGAAGAAATGAGAGAACAAGGGGAGGAGGAGATCAGGGGCCAACCATTCAGCTACCTAGCCAGCCACGGAGTAAGAAGCAAAGTAAGATGTACAGAAGAAAGATAAAAACCCAAAGAAAAAAGGTAAATTGGGAAGTCGTTCTGCAAATGTGTTGATTTTCTTGGTTAAGGAATAAAGAAGCTGTTCTGGCCTGAGATAGGGTAGAAGAGAACGAGGCAGAGAAGACAGCTGAATTCTGGGAGAAAAAAGGTAGAATCAAGGAGAAGCCATGGAGCCCGGCCAGAGACAGATGCTGGAGGGAACATTACCTGGTAAGCCACAGCCACGTGGTGATACACAGGTTAATGGAGATGGGTTAATTTAAAATATGAGTTATCTAGAAATATGCTTAAGTTATTGGCCAAACAGTATTGCAAATAATATAGTTTCTATGTGGTTATTTCAGGAGTCTGGGTGGCTGGGAACGAACAAGCGGCCTTTGACTACACTAGATGGGTTAATTTAAGAAAAGTTGGCTAGAAACAAGGCTGGATGTTTATAACTAAGAATAAGCCATGATATGACATTTGTTTGGGAGCTGGGTGGTGGCCTCCCAAAATGAGAAAAAGGAGTAAAACATTGCACAACAATGGTTGAAGCTTAGAACATAGAACCTGGACTGAAATCGGAGGCACGTCCCAGGTAGCTGAAACAGAGATGATGAACATTCAAGCTACGTATCTTCTCTGTGTCCCCCTCCTAGGGAGCATTCTTGTTCCAGGGATCCTTAAGACACACTTCAGGGAGCCTGGTCTGTAGTGAGTAACCCCAGCTTCCTCACCTCCTGTCAGTTTCTTCCTGACTTTGCTGAGTTCACATGTTTTAGATTCTAACATCGCATAAAAATTTTCCCCTCTTAACCGTGTCCATTGTTTAAAGCCCATGTTCCCTCTAGTTAGGGAGACGATATACAGGCTGCTCCACAAGGTCCAGGAAAAAGCCATTTCCTAAAGAACTGTCCGAGAATGGCCTATGGTCGGGCGGTTCCGTGGCATTTCTGAAGATCATTTATTCATTCTTACTGAGTCGTCAATATGCCTTCATTGTACAAATCAGATAATAAGAAAGATCCATCGTCGGGCAAGGAAGGTGCATGCCTTTAATTCCAGCACAAGGGAGGCAGAGGCAGGTGGATCTCTTGTGAGTTTGAGGCCAGCCTGGTCTACAGAGTGAGTTCTAGGATAGACTCCAAACTACATAGAGAAACACTATCTCGCAAAACAAAACAAAATAAAACAAGTAATAATAAGGAAAGAAAGAAAGAAAGAAAGGAAGGAAGGAAGGAAGGAAGGAAGAAAGAAAGAAAGAAAGAAAGAAAGAAAGATCAAAGCACCAGTTATGTGCGAGTGGGACTGAGCAAGGCACAGATAGTCATGCTCACATTTTCCCTTCTGTGTGGACCATGGTAATTTCTGTCAGTTAAATGTCCACTAATTATTTTTAGATGAGTTTGTGGTTATGTTCTGGGATGTTGCAATGTCATGGCAACATCCAGTGGGCTTTGTACAGCAGGAATTTGTTATCTTATAGCCCTAGACCCAGGGTCTGAAGGCACAGTGTTGGTAGACGGTGTTCCCTCTGATACCTGCTGTGATGAGGCCCTGTGGCCTCTGGTGGTCACTGGCTCTCGTGGGCATTGCCTGGCCTATAAATGTGTCACTCCATCTCTGCCTGCACACGGACACCTTCCTGTCTTCTCACAGCGCCATTTTCTGTCCCCAGCAACGTGGACTTAAGGAGTCAATTCCACTCTGAATTCCTCTCAGTGTAACTCATATTTGTAAGACTGTTTCCAGAGAAGGTGACATTTGGAGATTAAAAGAGTTAAGAGTTCAACATATCTTTTCTTTTTTAAAGACATAATTTAAACCATAACAGAGTGGTTCTTTCACAAGTTTGCTTCTATTCCCCTATATGTGTATTTCTAAAATGGTTTTTACTTGCAGCTATAAGCATGCCTTGAATTCTTAATAACTGATCTAAAATTTTCATATAAATTTATAACTTGATGATAAAGGCTTAGTACATAAAATTCTCAGATTTTTGGTTACTTTTTTATAGATTTAAAAAACACAGTTGGTGTTGTAGTTTGAATGAGGATGGACCCTCAGAGGCTCATATGTCTGAATACTTGGTCCACACCAGTTGGTGGAACTGTTTGGGAAGGATTAGGAGGTGTGGCCTTGTGTTGTCGCCAGGAATGGGCTTTGAGATCTCAAATGTCTGACACCATTTCCAGCCCTACCCCAACACACTTGTGCTTGTGAATTCAAGAAGTTAAGCCTGCCTGCCCACTGCCAGGCTCTGTACCGTGATGGCCCTGAACTCTAACCCTCTGGTATCTTCAGCCCACAATACATGTTTTCTCCTATAATTTGCTTTAGTCACGCTGCATCTTCCCTGAAACAGAGAAGTAATTAAGACACCTAGGCTCTCCTAACACTTAACCATCAGCAGGCATGTTTAAATAAGAACAGTTCAGTGTGCATTTTAAATTTGTTTTGAATAAATTTCACTTAAAACATAAGGCCAGCATGTCAGTATCATCAACAGCAGCATACAACATCTGGGCAGTGTTTGAACATCGTGTGATAACAAAAGTGAGTTGTAAATAAGATATTAATAAAGTAAAAACCCATATTTTGAGTAGTTTAAAATACATTGGTGAGTGTGATTTCAGCCATATGGCTATTATCTTGCTTTGCCTTCATTAACAAATTATTATTTCCATTTCTATTTTATACTTTGCATATAATAATAGGAGGCTATTATGTGTGACAAAATTCTAGTAAAGTATCACTTTTATCCCATTTCTGCAAGAGTCCTGAGCATAAGAAATGCTAAATTTCAGAGAGCCGTCATCAGCAAAATTGCTGCCTCTCATTAGCTTGAATGATTCCGTGATTATTGGTCGGGCTGGCAATCACCAGATACGAAACGGAAAGCAATGGCGGGCTGATAATAACGTGCAATCCATTCTATCAGCAAGACAAAGGGGCACAGCAGGCTCGGTACATCCGAACGCTGTGCCGTTGCACCTATGACTTTCGCTGGATTACTGTGAGAAATTGGTATGACTTCAATCTAAAGCTTGGAGCAGGCAGCTCTAAAAAACGGAAGTAACGGTGGCAGCGGCACTTTCTTTTTCCTGGATGCATCCTTTATTTGAGCATATTCATTTCCGAGGAAACAAAATGAAGTGGATGAATCAAGCCCCCAGCTCTATTTGGATGGAGAACAACGGCTGCGCACCAGGAGACCCAATACTTCAGTCCAGTGGCCAACAAAGTTTGCATAAAGCATGTTTTCATTGCTGGGGTATGATTAAGCATGAGGACCCGCAAGGCTTTGAGCTGAAAGGACCCTGGAATGATCCTCCTCATCAGACTGATAACAGCCAAGATGACATTGGTTGGTACTTGGTAGGGTGGCAGTTTGGGTCATTAAAGATGGTGTCTAGGAGTTATGGTTTTGTTGTTGCTGTTATTTTATCCCCTTTTCATATGTTTCCAAATGTAAACATACTGTCATCCAAATTCCTACCTGATTGCTTGTCTTTTTTCGAGTCCGCCATCTGAACCAGCAATGGTTAGTTTAAAGGAAATCACTTAGCTCCTCACATCAGCCCCAAACAATCCCAGCAAACACACACACAGCCCTGTCCTCAGGCCTGGCTAACACAGTCCAAGCTCGTCCCCCAAACACAGCTTCAAAGCAGAAGGAAGTGCAAATGCTTGGTTGTATCCAGAAGAATCAGGCCCAGTAAGAGCAAATTCAAGTGGACACCTGGCTCCCGACGTAAGCAAGCCAAGGGCCATGCCACCATTGACACTGCCTTACAACCGTGTTCCCTTGAAAGTGCGAACAAATTATAAGAGGCCTCGATGAAAGGATTTTCTAAATTTCTCTTTGCTTTCATTTTTGCTGCCTGTGTATTTGAATACCAAGTATGAACACTGACAGGAAGAAACAAGTTGTCCCAAACGGTAAATTCTTAAAATAATGTATCTGTTTCAAAATAAGTCTATTTGATGTACACATGCATAATTAAATCATTTCAAGAAAAAAAGTTTAGACTTATTCAGTGAAGCCTTGATTCCATTCAAAATCACAGTTTGCTAAGATTGTATTGTCTTTCACAAAGAAATATGGTCTTAAATAAGCATTTAGATATTTATTAATTTAAAATTAATCACTTTTATTTGTTTTTTAAAATGTATTAAATATCTCTTTAATATATGTTCTCTGTATAATTATCTTAATATGTCATCATAAGCATATGAACCGATTATATAAGATAGAACAGTACTTTGCTATACTTGATTCTTAGATCCTAATCAAGTCCTAGACCACCCAATGTTGAGGGATTATGGTAAGTGGTAAAAATGTGTTGAGCAGGTCATAGTATCTAGGTTGCAAACTTTGCTCCACCAATATTGGTTTTAAATTGTCTGTTGCTAAAATGGCTACATGAACATGTGGGAGATAAAGCCTGTTAAATTATTCTGATGGAATATTACTAAAACCCCGACTGCCTTGGAAGTTTGTGGTTCTGGTCACCTGTTTTTCTGGTGGTATAGCGTGTTGAGTGGTGTTAGCTTGCTGTCCTGCCAGGATGTCTGTATCATCATGCCATTGAAACATTGTTAGTCAGTCTGTAAGAGGCAAGGGCTTGGTCTTTTGTATGCAGCCACAGCACAAAAGCTGAAGAAAAAACTCATAAATTTAAGAGAAATGGGACTCATGGAAAGAGTTGGAGGTGGGAGAAGAAGGGAGAAATGGTGTAAATACAACACTCTTCCATGAAAATCTCAAAAAGTATTACAGAGGAAAAATAATGGGGTTTTATTCATGTTTTGCCTCATAAAAGACAGCCACACACTTCTCTATTTAGCTGGAACAGCTCCAGCATGTGAGCCTTCTCCATTGCCCTGGGATCAAGAACAACTGCTTATCATGCAATCCACCAAGCAGTATGTCTGTAGGCTAAATTTGTGTTCTAGGGGCACTGGCGGGTCGTTTGAAAACCAGCATCATGCTTCTTTATGATGTGAGGATGTAGAAACAAAAAGTACATCAATAAAGTGTGCACTTCTCCTAGAAGATGCAGAGGCTACAGGCTCTTCAGAGGTAAGGTCAATGAAAGAACCAGGAGGCACCCATGCATGTGCAGAAGTATCCCTAAAGGAATTAGGGCCCAGGGAAGGTAGAGTCTCCTGACATCTGCTCGGCTTCTCAGACACATTCTCCTCTTTTATAAGATAAGGCTGACGGGCCAATGAGACAGCTCAGTGGGTGGAGGAACTTACTGACCCGGATACTGAGTTCAACCCTGGGCCCCTTGGTAGGAGGAGAGAACTGGCTCCTGCAAGCCCTCTGATGTTTACATGTGCATTGTTGCACACACACACACTGAGTGAATGTAGCTAAAATAAAAATAATGGCATTAGCTTTGGCCATTCTTCACACTTTCTGAATGATTATGTATGAGATTAATTCATATATTTGAAAATTCACTTTATATTCAAAGAAAGAGAGCAAGAGATTAGCCACAGAAGCTGGCACCATTACCAGGATAGACAGGACACAGTCCTAGGAGCGAACCTGCTACTGTTACCGTGTGAAATGAGCATTGTAGCAGACCAACTCCTAATGACTCACCATTAGATCCACCAGTCAGTGCATTTCTCAAACTCATCAGAGAAGCTTAGCTCTGCAGCCGGCAGTAACTAACACAGAGCACACATCTGGTCACAGGGTAGATGATAAGAGATTGGGGAGTGCTCTGCTTTAGGTGGGACGTCTGTACCACACCCCCTTCTGCCAAGGCTCAGGGATGTTGCTGAAGAGGAGCAGAAAGATGGTCAGAGCCAGAGGTGGTGGATGTCTACAAGGAGACAGTATTTAGTGCAGTGCCTGGACACAGCTGGGCAGTTGCACCTATGAACTCAAAGAGACCATGACAGCGTCTGTAAAACTTGGGCGAGCTCAAGGCACACAACATACCAGCATGCGAGGAAGGTGTATGAGCACAAGTCGGACCCAGCCAGGGTCTACTGACAATAGCTGCGGAGACAGAAGAGTTTGTTTTCTCTAAGGGCATAGCCCTTCATAGGCCAACCACATTCCGGGGAACAGAAAAAAAGGACAAAGAGTTGGGTGGATATGGTAGGAGCACTAACCTGGGGGAGTCAGGGAAGAAATGGTGAATACGATCAAAATATAATTTTTCAAAGAATTAATCAACATGTTTTTAAAGAATAAAGATCCATACACAGAATGAAGAGCAGATACATTTTCATATCAATAAAATTATTCAGTGAGGTACATGTTCTGAAATAAATAAAAATAACCAAGAGCGTTAGTATGCAAACGTTTGTTCTTTTACTATTTCCAGCTGCTTTTGCAGCAGCAAAGGTGCTTCAGCATCTGCAGTTCTGCACATGAAAGGCTTCAGAGACAGGTCAGTGGTGCTTTGGGAAGTTCCTGCGAGTCCAGTTCATGGAGTTTGGGACACTGGGCTGCATTGTATACCTGCCTTCTGCTTCTTCATGCATCAGAAGCATCAGGCACTTAAAGACTAAATACTAGGATAAACAACAACAACAACAACTGGGGGATATTATTATTATGTTATTTTAAAGTATATGTAGCTTCCCTAAATATAAACAAAGCATTCTATAAACCGTCAGCCTTCCATGTGAAGGAGTAACCTTACTACAGGGTCCTCAGTATGGCACTGCCAGCAAACCCTGAGCTTGCGTCCAGCTGTGTCCAGCTGTGTCCAGCTGATTTCTGCACTGGTGCAGACAGCATCCAGTTGTGAGGACTGAGAAGGTGAGAACAATGATCTGGCACCTGTAGTAGCTGCGCTGTGTGTATTAGACTCGTGTGCTGGTGGCTTGTGAAGTCACTTGGGCCTGGACTGAGGTAAGAGTGAAGAGAAGCCACATCTGGCAGACCACGGGGTTCGTGAAAGGCAAACTCGGGATTCTGGAGACTGGATCTTTACGTGCTGTTGTCACTAGACATCTTCCCATCTTGTCTTCCTCTCATCTCAGCAACAGCGGAGTTATATAACTAACTGGGTCTTTAAAGAGCTGTTTGTAATATACTGTATAAATTCCGAAGGTGTGCACACCGCAGACGTGTTAATTAAAAGGACCTTCTGGTGTAAATAAACACATATGCTTCTGCTTACCCGCCCTTTAGGGGGTCAGCAGTGGGGAAATCCTGCTGGCTCCTGTCAACTGTTGTCCGAAATTTGAACAGGGACTGTCTAATGATCTTTTTGGCCTTGGCCATCTGGCCCTCTGAGCTCACTTGCCAGTAAGCAGCCAACTTTAGAGACACAGAAATCTGTCAGGTGATGAGGCTCACTTTTCAGAGGCTACCTTGCCATGCACGTGTGTGCACAAGGATTCACCGCAGTCCACAAGGCAAGCTGTATTATTTCCATGGTCTTTTAGGTTAGGTCTGATATCACCAGATTTCAAAGTAACTGGAAAATGAGATTTTTCGCATGTCACGGGTGGCATTAGGGACCATTATTAATGTGTTCTGTACTTTGGTCAAAGACAATGAAAGACATTCTGAATTGATGTATTTGCGACTCACATATGACAATGTCATATTGTTACATGTATATACATACATACATATGTGCACATATAACAAAATTAGTGAAAAAAAAGAGGCCATGAATATGAAAGAGAGCGAAGAGGGATACATGGGAGGTTTCGGAGGGAGGAGAGGGAAAGGAAGATCATGTAATTACTCTGCACTCTCTAAAGATAAAAATTTCAAAATGGCTGTTAATTTCCACATATTTATGGGGTTCTTGCCTTCAGATTTCTTTATGTTACTGATTTCAAATTCTATTCCACTGTGCTTCAAGATGACATTTTTTTTTGTGACTTCAGAATTTTTGCACCTTGTTTTCTGGCCTAAAATATGGTTGGTCTTAGAAAAAATGTTCCATATATGCCATAAAATGTGCATGCTTGGTTGGGCAAAGAATTCTGAATAATTCTTCGAGATGCAGTTGACTGATAGATAGTATGCTCAAGTCTCTTGCTTTCCGTTAACTGATGTCTAGGCTTTATCTGTTGTTGGAGACAAGGTCTTAAAGTGATCAGCTTTTACTGCTGAACTGTTCATGTCTGTGACTCTACCAGTGTCTGCTGTGTGTTCGAGGCTGTGTTGTTGGGTGCACACATGCTTACAGTGGTGATATGTCCCAGATAAACAGTTCCACCATTATGTAATGCCTCCCTTTGTTTCTTTCTAACTTCCTGTCTTTTATCTCATGTTACTGCTGCTCCACAAAGACCTCTCTGGTTTCCCATACCCACTGAATCTCTTCCCCACTCTCCGATGTCTCACAGACATGTATGTGGTTGTGTATTTGGGTGTATGGTTGGTCTCACGTAGGATCATATATGTGAGTCATTTTCTTACCAGTTCAGCACATCTCTTTTCATGTGAAAAGATTAATTTATATGTAATATCTTTGGTTTTGATACCACTTTCCTATATTGCTTGTGTCTCTCTTCTCCTCTCTGCCTTCATTGCATCCTCAATTTGTGTTTTTTTGCTTGAACAAGAAATACAAATTATGCGTATTACACAATAATTCTTTGTATGCTGAGATGCTGCCTGAACATACAAAAATGTTAATGTCCTCCTTCTCGGTTGTATGCGCCTTTCCACAAATGACTTTTACTCTCTGTGTATGCCCATATGCTTATGAACATGTAATGACAGCCACATTAATTTTGTGCATGCTGTTTACAAACTCATTGTAAATTCTGAAGATGTTTTGAAGGCTCACAGTGGCAGCCTCTCAAAAATAATTTGGTTGAGAAAAGAGTAAAAAAAAATCAACAAGAACAATGGAATATTCTTTGTCATATTGCATAGAACATAAATTAAACTTAAACTCTTGGTTGCTTAGATTGCTTCTGCATCTCTTAGGAGGTTTTGGACATCAGGGTTCAGCACTGGCTAGTACATTGTATGTAACGATGGTTAGCCACATTCCTACAGGTCCTCACAGGCATCTCGTGTGAGTTTCACATTAACACACAGATAACAGAAGGAAAAAGCCTATTCCCTAACTCAGTTCTTCATTTCAACAGTGAAGACAAAGACCAGACAGAGCTTTGTGACTCCTGCTGTCCCTCGACCACAGAACTCTACAGACTGTACCTGCCTGTTTACTCTTCTGTGACATGAAGCTGTGTGTGCAGAGGAAGGGGCACGCACGTGTTTGCAGTTTTCACACTCAGCATCTCAGTATCTCCAGGGTGAATGGAAGCAGGCAGCCTGGCCTCACACCGCCTCCAACGTCGCTTGCTATGGAAATCTCTCCCTGGTGACTCACTGACTCCAGCAGGCAGGTAAGTCAGAATATCACCGAGACAGCTCTGTAGAGCACTTATGATGGAAGGCTCCGGGTCAAATCTGCATCTCAATGGGATTTTTAAAGATCCTTGTAGGAAGGTGAGTTACACAACCCTCTCTCAGACACCCCACCAAGCGACATCCCCCCCCCCCACACACACTTTCCGTGTGCTTGTGGATGCAGTATCTTCTGTGACTCAACTGTCTGTTTCTATAGAGCTGGCAGGGGTGATATCACTTGGGAATGTAGAGTGGGTTAGTAAGCGATTGATCCACTGCGGGAAAAGCTTCCAGAATGCAGATGAGAAACAACGAAACCTTCACAGCAGTGAAGATGAGAGACTGACATCCGGTTCATCCATTAAAGACACACGTAAAGGCGCGTGGGCACATAGTCACTCCCATAGCCACACCCACAGCCTCGTATCTCAGACCCTGAGTTTGTTTCCTTGGAACAGCTTTGGCCAACCGTCGATTTACACTCTCCCTCTCAGTGACACACCGCAGCCCCTGGAACAACGCCAGCTCCGTGTGTGTCTGTCAAGACGGCTGTGGTTGCTCCTGGCGTGTGCTCCTGGCGTGTTCTTTGCTGTAGCGCAGGTCACCTGACATGTGTGAGTGTGGCTATGGGAACAGCCTTACCGGATACCATGGCGATTATTCTAAAATGAAAATGGCTTTTGAATCACATGGGCACTCTCTTTAGCTACCGGTACGAGACAATGTAAGTCTGTTCATTAGCTTAAATGAAACCCAAGCAGCCTAGAGTCATGACTTTTCCCAGCACATTCAGTATTATGAATGTCTATTCAACTCTCTAAATTATTGGTGTACCAGGCCACATGGCTAAACATAGATAAGAATTATGGGTTAATTTAAGTTGTAAGATCTAGTTAGTAATAAGCCCGAGCAATAGGCCAAACAGTTTGTAATTAATATAAGCCTCTGTGGGTTTATTTAGGACTGAACGGCTGTGGATGGGGCAGGACAGAAAGTTCTGGCTACAACTCTACTGGACAAAGAGTGTTGTCCCTGTCCTCTCTCACCCGAGAGCCATTTTCTTGCTCACTCAGAGCTCAACCCTACACAAGTGCGCAGTGGCCTCTGGAAACACAAGAGGGGCCTGCCCCCTACTTCCTTGGTTTCTCATTTGCGAAAGAAAACCAAATCTCGCCAAGTTATGTGGAACCAGTATTTCCATTGACCCTTACCCAGTCTGGGCCTTCCTCCTGCAAGCGTAGTTCCCAGGGACTTTGGAAGTCATATCCTGGTGTGGAAACCTGTCTGCTGTTTTGAAAAGCTGAAAAATACCTTTATTTGATAACTGGGTTGGCTGTAAAGTTAATTTTGAAATTGCTTAAGTTCAATGCTTTAAAAAAAAACACTCATTTTCTTTTTTCATTGCAGTCACGTGTGAAAAAGTAGGGGCTGTGCTAATAAGGTTTGCTCTCTGTAGAAGGGTTCTCTCCTCGTGAGAGTCACTAAACTCTTCCCTGCATTTTCCCTAAATGTCTCAACAACCCTGTCTTGTGGTTTATTTTCTCAAATACTTTGAAGAATTAGAGTCAGCCAGCCACATTTTAAAAATCTTTTGTGTGTAGAAGTGTTTTGTCCACATTAAGTCTACACACCAATTGTGTGCAGTGCCCTTGGAGGCCAGAAGAGGGAGCTGGAGCCCCTGGAACCAGAGTTATCGAGAGTTGTGAGTTGTGCTGTGGGTGCTGGGGTCGAACCTAGAAGAGCAGCCAGTGTTCTCAACCTGGAGCCTCTCAGCTACAGTTTTACCAATTTCTTTAGAATTTCTCGGATAATGCTTCTCCTTTTTTCACTTCCTCTGCTTCTGAAAGCACGCATTATGCCAAGATCAACGACTTTCCTCCATCCTCAATCCTTCCAGTTTCTCCCCCCCCCCCCCATTTTCCTCTGTCTTTCCTGTTTTCCTCTGTTCCTGACATTCTGGGATTCAATCAGTTGCGGTCTTTGAGTTCTTTGCTTTGTCTTTAAACTTACTCTGTTTTTATTAATTCTGCTTAATTTTATATTTAGCACACAGTAACTTATTAAAAATAGTGCAAATCTTTACAGATCTCCAGCTCATATATATAACAAATTCAATTACTTCCACGAGAATACTAAGGGAATTAATTTAAATTCTTCAGTTATCTCTTTCATGAATCTGTTTTGCTTGGTGTCCAGTGGTTCTATTTGTTTTCATTTATGAAACTTTGCTCTGTCTTTATTTTTTAACTTCTGTTTTATTTTATTTATTTTACTTTTGAGACACGATTTCACTAGTTTGGGTTAGGCTGACTTGTACCTCACCATTCTCCTGCCTCAGACCTCCTGTGAGGGCTCTTAAAATGCCTTCGGTATCTCCCAGCATGAAGGATTTCATTCAAAGCTGAATTGCTTTTAGGCTTCAGGATGGGGTCTGGGGATGCTTCAGAACATCCAGTGTAGCAACACTGTGCCATGCAGTTGCTTTACCATCTTCTACAACTGCTGTTCCTCAGCTGTGGTGGCCTTGCCTTTGAGGTATCGCTGGAGATTTGGGACGCATCCAAGGGGCTGTCAGTTAATTTGCCTGTGGATCAGTTTATCAGTTTTGAGCATACTGAACACTGCCCCGATTATATAGCAGTAGCTTTCCCACAGCAAAGCTCCGGAAAGTGTCCACCAGGAACCTTCGCCTTTCGGCTCCAGCCCTGGCCCTGGCTCCCCTTCACTGTGCTCCTCCCTTCACCCCAGTACAACATCAGCCCCATGGCATCTGTGGCCTCAGACACACTCACACAGGCCTTTTGTCCCTGGGGATGGCAGGCTCTTTGGCATGGGTTGGGCATTCCAAGAGAGCCATCATTTTTGAGGAAGTGAACCCATTGGATGAGGAGTTCTGAAGTAGATTTTGTTTCTTTTTACAGCTGCCCTTGGGGTGACTGATGGATGGTGTGAGGAAGTTAGGTTGGAAAGGGCTGGCTGCTTCTGCAGTACTATTTTTTTTACCTCATACAGCAATAATAAGCTGCCTGTGTGTCATTTATTCAGGGTGCTTGACAGCTGTCTGACGAGAGCTGATCCCATCACAGGTAGCAAAGACACCAGGGAAAACCCAGACACAGACAAATCCTACGGGAACACTGAGGACCTTTATGGCATCCTACTGCGAATCTAAAATGACTCGGCCAGAAGTCAGGAATGTGTTTAATAAACAAGAAAAAATTTAAATAAATAATAGATAACTCTAAAGGTAGATTTATAAAACTATTTCTAGGGGCTGGCAGAGCTGGCTCAGTGGATAAGAGCACTTGTTACTCAGACCTGAGTTCAGATGCCATTACCCATGCAAAACTGACCACTATAATCTTAGTGTGAAGAATAGGGTGTGCACACATACCACACATGGATATATTATAAATGACATGTGTAATGTGTATGTACCACACCACACATAAAAATAAAATAAAACATCCTTTGGATATATACCCAAAACTAGTATTGCTGGGTCTTGAAGTAGATTGCTTCCCAATTTTCTAAGAAATTACCATACTGATTTCCAAAGCAGCTGTACCAGTTTGCACTTCCACCAGCAATGCAGGAGTGTTCCCTTTACCCCACATCCTCTCCAGCATAAGTTGTCCTTTGCTTTACAGAAGCTTCTAAGTTTCAAGAGATCCCATTTATTAATTGTTGCTCTCAGTGTCTTTGCTGCTGGGGTTATATTTAGGAAGTGGTCTCAAGTGTACTCCCCACTTTCTCTTCTATGAGGTTCAGTGTGGTTGGTTTTATGTTGAGGTCTTTCATCTGTTTGGACTTGGGTTTTGTGCATGGTGATAGATATGGATCTATTTTCATTCCTCTACAGATTGATATCCAGTTATGCCAGCATCATTTATTGAATATGTTTTCTTTTTTCTATTTTATATTTTTTGCTTCTTTGTCAAAAATCAGGTTTTTGTATGTGTATGGATTGATATCTGGGTCTTTGATTCAGTTCCATTTGTCCTCCTGTCTGTTTTTATGCCAATACCAGACTGTTTTCAATCACACCACAAGGACACGTGCTCAACTATGGTTATAGCATCATTGTTTGTCATAGCCAGAACCTGGAAACAACCTAGATGCCCCTAAACTGAAGAATGGATAGAGAAAAATGTACCTTTACACAGTGAAGTACTATACAGCAGAAAAAATAATAACATCTTGAAATTTATAGGCAAATGAATAGATCTAGAAAACATCATACTGAGTGAGGTAACCCAGACCCAGGAAGACAAATATAATATGTACTCACTTATAAGTGACTTTGAGATGTAAACAAAGAAAAAACAGCCTATAATGACAATCCCAGAGAACCTAAACAACAAAGAGGACCCTACGAGAGACATACAAGAATCTAATCTACATGGGAAGTAGAAAATGGCAAGATCTCCTGAGTAAATTGGGAGTGTGAGGTTCATGGGAGAGGGTAGAAGGGGAGTCAGGTGGAAGGGAGGAGAGCAGAGAAAAATGTATAACCCAATAAAACAATAACAAAATAAAAACAAATAACAAATATGCTTTTTAATAAATGAAAAGTTGATATTCTAAAAGTTTAAATGAATGCTTAAAAATCTAGTGTTTAGAACAAAATGGATTAGAAAACAGAATCTACTCCCCACTTCTTTATGAATTCATATGCATATATCCAATGAAATATGATTATCTCACATTTCCCCCTTTTATCTCCATCCATGTCCCCAGCAATATTCTCCCCAAATTTATGTCCTTTTAAAAATAACTAATTAAATCCAGTTGGTGCACGAGTGTAAGGTTATCCATTGTAAACATGTGAAACCTACACATGGGTGTAGGGTTATCCACTGGAGCATGGGAAACATCCACAAAAAATTATTCTCTGTGGTAACTATTCACTGCCAATAGCTTCTCAGTAAGGGGTGGGGCAAACAGTACTCAGCATCCTTAGCCACCAGCAAAGTAAATTTTAGATACCCTGGTCACCATTCTCTGTAAACAATGTGCTGTATAATTAAGAGTGAACACTAGAACCAAAATGCAGATGATCTCTGAACAGAAGCAAAGTTCCCAGCTGCCTGAGCTGTGTTTCAAAGTCGACACACAGGATACACATTCTTATTGAAAATGTCTAACAGCAAATTAATTGTCCGTGTCCTATGAGAAAGAAGAAAACCAAGCATACTGGCAGGGACCTGGGTTCTACTCGCACGGATATGAACATTGCTCAGAGCAACTCTGCAAAGCACGCTTAGCTATGCCATCTAGGGGCAGCACTGAGACAGGCATGGCTGTATGGCATGACTTACTCTTGAGTGCTCAGCAGAGATGCATACACTGCACAATTTCACACCCATATGTATATATCGAGAGAAGGAGAGAGGAGAGATGAGAAAGAGGACAGAGAGAGAGAGAGAGAGAGAGAAAGAGAGAGAGAGAGAGAGAGAGAGAAAATACAAAATGGCAAAAATTACTTTTATTGGTGGGAATAACAAAAATGATAATTTTCTTCATACATTTCTAAAAATTTTATACAATGAATAATTATCACATTTTTTTATTGAAAAAATAGTGTTTTTAACAGAAAGAATTACCAGCTAACCTATAATCATCCTCTCTGATTACCCATGAGCTGTCAGAGATTGCTTCCTAACTGCTTCTAAAGTGAATATCCTTCTTTAACTAAGGCTAATGTTCAAAATGGAGAAAATTGATAGTGTGGATATCAGTTTGTGATAAAATGTGTAGAAGAGGTGCTCTTGGATGAAAGAACCTCACAACAAGGAGAACAAGGGACTAGGAATTTTCTGGAACACAGTCAGTGTGGCTCAAATGTGGTCTATTGATTAGGTTGCCCACCTGAACTACACGGTAAGACCTATTTGCCAAAGGCACCTCATCGTGCCTTGCTTGATTTCAGGACACACAGAAATCAAACAAGACCTTAGCTGGGAACTTCTTCCCTGCAGTCTAGCTTTCATGATGACGGAAGGTTCTACGTGAGCTACAGGAGGGGAAAAGGCCCCAGTAGTCTTACCTGTGGATTTTGTTTTCTGCACAAACGAACTGCCAGGTGAAACGTGCCCATTGATGGGATAGTGGCGTGACTGTTGTGGGAATAACCAACTGCTTTCTGACTGGGTTTGATACATGATGTGTGATGCTAAGTCTGAGACACAGAAGGCCCTAGACCCGACAGGGGGGCTACTGTGTATTGATAAATAGATGCACTGGCTCTATCCAACTCCCCGTTAGCAATTTATGTTTATATCCGTAGATGAATGCTGCTCTCAGCTTAAGTCTGACCAGCAATGAGCGAAGACTGGTAAAAATGCTAGAGTGGAGCCACTGCTGTGTGCTCAGCACTAAGCAGGGTGTCTATGTTACCCCTTTCAAGGATTGGGGACCACATCCCAGAAGAGGGGTCAGAAAGAATGTGAGAGCCACAATAGGGAGGGGCACTGTGACATGCAGTCTTCTGTTCATGATATGGCCATGACACACAGGAACTCACAGCAGGAGTGATTAGTCACATAAGACATGTACATGTACATTTTTAGAAATGTATGAAGAAATTATCATTTTTGTTATTCCCACCAATAAAAGTAATTTTTGCCATTTCATATTTTTTCTTCTAGTCTCTCTCTCTCTTTCTCTCTCTCTCATGCTTGTGAGTCAGAGGTAAATTCTCCAGATCCCCCTGGAACTGGTATCGCAGGCCATTATGAGCCCACTGACTGTGAGCACTGGGGATCAAGCTCAGGTCCTCTCCTAACCTGTGAGATATCTTTCCAGCCTTATTTTGTTTGTTTATTAAATAAAAACCTTAATCTATATATTTTGTAGTCTACACATAGAATTGTGAATGTAGATGAACGAGGTGTGATCCCTGCCCTCAGAAAAGCCAAACTCTAGTTCAAGCAGACATCAAGTCAAGCAGCAAGCGTGATGGATGGAGACTGGCCTGAGGGGCACGTGTGGGTGCAGACACCCTCCTGCATCTGGAGGTGCTGCAACCTTGCACCTTCTCTTCCTTCTCTCAAGTCTTCTCTCCCCCCCCCTTCCTCTCTCTGATGTGTGCAAGGCTCCCGATGGGTAAATCCATCTGAAATGTACAGTGTTATCCTTCCTCCTTCAGTGACTTCATGGGGTGCTGCGAAAACAAAACCAATTTTAGCATCAAAGGATATTTTCAAGTATTTTTCTTCACTAAGCAAGCTGTAAGAATCTTCAGCTGTTGTGTTGCCATGGTGAGCAGAGTCGAAGCGATATTTCTAGTCAGAAATGGAAATCTATAAAATGAATGTTAATATGAAATAAACTCTCGGCATTGGGCTCGGTGCTTGGGGGTCTGATGGAAGGCTCCACCCTCTCTGCACACAGAGAGAAACAGGTGATGAGCCTGGGGCTCAGAGTTTCCTGTTTCTGAGACTGTGAGCCTGTTTTGAGTAACACAACACATTAGAATTTATGAAGAATGGACTTACAGTGTAATTTTGAAATAAAATCAATGTACAAGTAGGATACCATTTTCTGTGAAGTTAACTTCATAATGTTAACTTTAAAATGGAAATGGAATGAAAAGGTTTTCAAATTAGTGAATTCTAGAAAAAGCAATCCCGACTACAGTGCTACCATGAGAAATGCTAAAGAGACACAGTAAAAACTACAGAGAAGTGCAGGCAGACAGGGCTGATGACACACAGGAGGGGCGAGGGGTATGAGGAACAGGAAATGTGGGAGAAATTTGTAATTCCATACTGAGACAGACACTTGAGTAATAAACAGGGAAAGAAGCAGAATGCCCCCAGAAACTGCAGGATGGCATCGGGGGTGGTGGGCATTTGCAGTGGCTTTCATTGAACGATGCTCTCTGGTCTGTGGTTTGTGTTTCCATTTTCTGAGTGGTGTCTTTCATAATTAAGGCTCTCAGCAGTAATGAAGCCAACCTAGCAGCCTCCCCTCTTATGACCATTGTCTTTGGTGCTGTCTCACACGTCTTTTTACTCCTTGATCACAGAGATGTCTCAGTTCCTAGCACGTCTTCCTGTTGCTTCGTATGAGGCTTAATGCTTCAGTGTGTAATCCCATCACGTTTATAAAAGGTGTAAATTAATAGCCAGGGTTTACATATTTCTCAAAGAAGTAGACTGTGGTTCCAGCACCATCTGTTTGGGCTCCCCTTCCTTAAGTGTTGATCGTCTTTCTTGAATACCAGTCCTCTGCTTCTAATCTACATCTCCTTGACCAGGAAAATTCTAATCTACCTCTCCTTGATCAGGAAAAGTCCAACCTGCTCTCTAGGTTGAAGTCACTATGGGGCCTAAGAAAATGAAGGCAGCCGCTTTTGTCTTTTTCTCAGCAGGGTCTTTATCATATTAAGTTATTGGGACTGCCATATGAAAACAAAGGACCCATGTAAATGACCGGCGATGTAGGTAATAGAAATTAAGTTTCTAATACTTCCAGAGATTTTTATTCATCCTTAATGAAGGGTAAAATTATACATATACCAAAGAAATGTTTTAAAATGTGAAAGTAATAGGGTAACCTATTATTTTATGTTCACTTAAAAATACACATCTAATATATCGGTATGTATATACAAATATGAAGTTATACCACTTAGGATAACAATACCCACCCCAAAGACCCATAGACGACGTAACAAAAACTCCAATATCAGGCATGTGGAACCTCTTTTTGAGTCAATGGTCATGGAAGTACCAAGAAGCCCAAAATGATGTAGATTATTACTATTGCCCTTGATTCCTTCTTAGTAGTTGATGGTGAGACCCTATCGCTAATGACATTATATACTCTAGACAAAGGACTTAGACAGATCAACATGGAGCTGACTTGGAACCTCTGCCTTGAGGGCTAGTTCCTCAAAGGTATTGCATAAGCTACTCAAGGAGAAAAGAAATCAATAGTTTTACTCATCTGTGGAGCTTGCAAACCACAATTGCTAGCATGACTCAATGTCCCCAAAGACGCAGTAGTGAGACTTGTATCTTGGCAGTACCTATGAGCTCTCTAACTGTACTTAAAGTCCATTCAGGGAGGGACTTAGTGCCTGGCATGGAAGCCTGGCCAAGTATCCATGGCTTGTGAAGCCATGGGACATAGAAGAGAAATCAATCACTTTCCTAAACCAGTATAACCTCTAAGGGCACACTTACCTTATACCCAAAGATGAGTGTAGCCCGCACCCCTCATCAGAGAAGCTACTCTTGCACCAGGTGGAGACCATTACAGAATGCCCAGACTGGTCAAATCGCAGAGGAGAGCTGACCCACGTTGATACAAGCACAACACAACCACACCTGAGGTTCAGAAAGCACCATGGGAAAGGGAGCAGAAAGAATGTAAGCACCAGGGACCCGGATGTCTGCTATGGAGTAGTATCTTCTAGACATGATAGGAAAGCTGCACCCATAACATCTCAATAATATGGCTGCCCAGAGAAGATGTGTACACGGCGACACCAATTGACATGCCAACACACCTGGGAGAAATTTCACAAGGCTCCACCCCTAGAGCTACAAGTAATTAACGGTTACTCAGAGAATCAGAACTTGTCTTCTCTAGGAAGGAGCCCCATGACAGGTTATCTGATCCCAGGTGCTCATCCCTAAAGAAATGCTCACATAAGAAACACAAAATGGTCTCAGCAGGATTGATATATACACATATACATACATACACATATGCATAATACATACATATGGATATATATTCATATATCCTCACACATACTCATACACCACACACACACACACACACACACACAGAGACAGAGACAGAGACAGAGGGGATGGGTGGGGTCAAAGGTTACATGGGAGGAGCTGTAGGGGAAGGATGGGTGGAGGTGATGTTAATGCCATACTTATATATAAAGTTCTCAAAAAACGTAAACAAAACTGCACTTCCTTGTGATTTTCTGTAACTGTGTGGTTTGCACATCTATTCATTTACTCATGATCATATAAAACTTTCTTGAGTGGAAATGTTAGAATTAAAAAACAATAAGGAGCCCCACATCACAGCTTGTATTTACTGTTTTTCATGAAGTCTACTGAATATGCTTTCCAAGTAGATAATACGTGCTATTAGACATGGTCACTATGATGTAAGAATAATTTCAAACATCCTGTTAGACTAAAATAGTTCATCCTTGGCCAGCATCTCTCCATTCCTGAAACTCTGTTAACTGTCTTCATTTCAGGTAAGGTCCATTTAAGAATTCCTTATATAAGTGAAATTATGAAGTTCTTGTCTGTTTGTGCCTGGTATATTTCATTTAACATAATAATGCCTTCTTCAAAATCTCAGAAATGACAGGAATTTCCTTTTGAAAGTTTAATATCTCACTCTGCACAAATATCAATTATTTAATTATAAACCTTATGCATTATATTTTTCATCCTTATTAATTCTAACCTCTGAGTCATCTTTGTTCTGACATTATTGACTGGGTACTTTTATTTTGGTGTCATATTTCAGACTATTTGCATGTCCCACAATTAGAGGATGTTTGGCAATTTGCATAAAGATTAGCAGAGAAAACACTCGAGCTGAGAAAGCAGGCTATGCGTTGCTTTTCTCTGTAGGAAATGCAGTTTCCACACGCAAAAGACCCAGAAAACTGTCTGGCACCATCAGGTCAATTGAACTAGGGTTGATAATTTTGAGTGTCCCTTCCCCAGTTTCAAATAAGACTGCAGGAGGTATCTCTGACCTTCCTCCAGTACTCTACCTGATGCACTGGTGGAGGGACTTGACCTGCTTCCCTTCCTTAAATCACCAGCTGGTTTGCAGCTCTGGTTACTCCTTTTACCTTAAATGCATACCAGCAGTGTGCTCTGCCTCAGTCCTGGGGAAGGAGTGTCAAGCCTGTGAGCTGCTCTCAAGGCCTCCTCCTCTCGGCTCTCGCTTCAAGAAGGTAGACTGGCCAAGTTGTTCAAACAGGATTTAACTCACTTGCCTTCCCATTCAGGAACTGTGGTCCTTAGCACACAGTCACACCTTCCTCACCCTCACTGATTTCCTTAACCCCACCTACCAGGCCAGGGGCACCACCTTCCCTGCAGCTGGAATGCGGTCAGGCATTCACTAGTGAGTCCCTTTGCTCCCTGTGTTTCCTGCTCTGTGAGGCTTCTCCCCATTCTTCTTCTCCTAGCATCTTGTCGACGTGGGTAATTCTTCACATCTGACCTCGAACAAGCCGTCAATGTAGAATAGTGACAAAACCCCGTGTCCCCATCAGGGTTTCTACTGCTGTGATGAAACAGCATGACTAGAAGCAAAACGGGGAGGAAAGGGTTTATTTCACTCACAGTGAGGGCGGGAACCTGGAGGCAGGCGCTGATGCAGAGGCCATGGAGGAGTGCTGCTCACTGCTTGTTCCCCATGGCTTGCTCAACCTGCATTCTTATGAAACTCAGGACCACCAGGCCAGGGATGGCACCTCCAAAAATGGGCTGGCTGGGCCTTCCAATTAATCACTAACTACAAAAACGCTCCACAGCTGGCTCTTAGGAAGGCATTTTCTCAATTGAGATTCTCTCCTTTCAGATGACTCCCACTTGTATCAACTTGACACAAGGCTAACCAACACACCATGTTTCCACTACACCAATTCTAATTTCAAAAGAAGAACCCCCTTCTATGAATGTGTGTGTGTGTGTGTGTGTGTGTGTGTACAGACAGGACCCTGATGCATTTATAGATGTGTTATTAAAAGGGAAGCATGGCACACCTTGGTTGCTGGCGTCTCTGTGATGCAGAGCCCTGCACCAGAGCAGATGTGCTACTAAAAGCGAATCTGGAGGCCCAGGTGCTGACGGCTGCCAGTTTTTCCCAGAACATTTCTGTCTTAGCCATGAGTCACAGCCCATTCGTGTGCCTCCAAGTTACTGATGCCACTGACGAAGAAAACTTCCACTGTATCATTTTCAGCTGTCTGGTAGCATAGTTTTTTCTCTTATTCAACTTAATAGTTAATTAAATGTTTTGTTCCACTGAGACACGGTATTCTTTGGCATCTCTACCTACGATGTTGAGACACGGCTCAAGGGCTTTTCACCCTGCAAACCTTTCAGAGCCGGGAAAAGAAGAGATGAGAAAGAGCTTATTTCTTTTGTGTCTTACCCATTGACCCCCAGACGTGTTTGAAAATTTGCTTTCGCTGAGTGAATGAGTGAGGGAGGAACTGCTCATTGCATGAACAGATGCAAAAGAATCCAAGGAAAGCAGAAAACAAAATACAAATTAAGCCGTGTAGGGCCCAAGACAAGAAACTTACTCAGGGATATGGTGAATCATTGTTTCTAAATGAAAGTAAAGTACTGAATCAGGGGCAAGCCTGTTATCAGATAACAGTTGACATGTTATTACCTGAATGATGGACAAAGAAATCTCACATGCACCAAGCAGAAAGATGCGGATAACGCAACTGAAAGACATGCTTAGTATTTTATTTCTTTTTTTCTTAAATTCCCCCCGTCCTTCTGTCTTGCCACCAACCATGAGTTCTTTCCAGTTTTATGAGTTCTATTGTTCAAAATAAACCATTGAGTCCACTTGTTCCACCTATATGTAGACTGCCGAGTCACAGGTAGCCTGTCAGAGGCCTTGTCCTTGAAGAAAGCTGCTTCTGACTCTCCCTCCCCAAGAAGCTGAGGACGGCCGATAGCTCCTCAGCTAAGGGTGGTAGTTCATGGCCACGTCCCTCCTCCAGGCTGAAGTTTTGTCTGGTTTAATCTTGCACAGATTTATCTTTTATGCTAGTGGGTGACCTCCTGCTTTCTGACTCACCCCATATTCTGGTCTGAACCACGAGCTGGTGACGGCCCTATACAAGGCCTATTTAACCCATCCTTTAAATCCAACCTCGTTCTAGCTCGAGTGCCCACATTCACACCTCTTTCCCTGTATGTTTTCCTTCTTCAGTATTTTTATCAGACGATGTTTACTAACCCCTGTGTTGTAATCACCCCTGTGTCTTGTATTTGCCAATGTTTCTATCACATAGTAACGAGTGTTTCCCTGTCTTCTTTTTGTGCAACAATTTCTAATGGTTTATTGAGAAGCTTAGAGAACCCTACATGTAATCCATAGATTAGGCTTTTCCCTCACATTTCCTCCCCAAAGAGTTTAATTGACAGCAAATAAACATCAAGAATTTACACTAAATGATAGATCATTCCTTGTCAGGCTGGCTTTATTGGGAAAGAGGTTGGTCTGCTCGTTCCCCCAATCTTCTCTCCCCCTGAGGATTTGCTGTCACCAATAACCTGCAGTGCAGTTTTTCAGAGGAATCACAAACATCAAACGTTACCCTGACCAAAGGCAGGAAGGTCTGATCAAGGCGGGTGAGTGCTCAGACGGCAGACAGGATTCTGGACTTACGTGAGTATGATTTGGAACATCTTGGATTACGAGAGCAATTTTTGATTGAAACTCCCATTTCAGCGAGATGGTTTGTGTTCTGACTGGAACAGGATGAAATAGAAAACCCTCCATCTCTCAACACTCAACTGTGAGACCATCAACTGTGCACTGACCAACACACTGTGCTTTAAACATATCTGAGAGAGGTAAGTGGGAAGAACATTAGCCGAGACTTTAGCGCCCAAGCGTAGCAGAAGGTTCATGCTCTCACCCAAAACAAGACATGGGGAGCTGGCTCCGCACAGCTAAGTAGTAGGTTATTTTAGAAAAGCCTCATGTTCAGTATATCCCAAGTATATATGAAAAGAAGAAAATGGACCTCATGTTTGGTGTGATTTTTTTTTCTCTATCAGATTATTGCTAGTATAAACCTGCTGCTGAGAGTCATAGTTACCTCAAAGCCTCAAATCAAGGGCTTAGTTAAATAGCATCCAGGCTGTTGCAGAGAATTTAAGGCTAAAAGTCAGATACAGTGTAGGGCAAAGCAGTTTCTTTGTAACATTCCCTACAGGATTCCTCTTTTCCAGGTGACTCTAGCTTGTGTCAAGTTAACACTGAGAACTAGACAGCACACTGTCATCCGCGTCTTTTTTTTTAAAAAATTCTTTTGATCGTATATAATGATATTTTTAAAAAGATTTAATTTTACAATTAGAATTCTGGGCTGAAGTTGTACATATTTGAAATTTTGATAGATACTTCTTTAAAAAAGTCTTCTCAGAAATCTGTGCCATGTTACACGCATGCTCACATGTGACTGGGCTCTGCCCTGGTTCTCCTATCTCCTAGTGTGCCTCCATTAGGACCTGTGGCTTTTCCTCCGCCATCAACCATGTTTGCTCTTTCTTCCTAGTTGAGAACAGAGCTTATTCCTTCTATGCTTCAGAGAGCGGTCTCCACAGCCAGCTAGCATTGTTCCCATGCGACTGTGGACAGTATTCCCACTTCCACACATCCTCCCTTTTCATTTCTGACTCCCTCGATTATGTTTCTGGGTTCTGCCAGTTTTTTTTCCCCTACACCCTTTATTCCAAAATCCTCTTTCGAAGTGTGAGAGTCTGAGGATCTCGTTCCTCCCTGCTGACTGCTGGCATGAAAGGCAAATCTGACAGAATTACACACCCCTCTGCAGATAGCCCTGTTTCTGCAGTTGATGCTTCTGCATTGTCAGAAACCTTGTCTGCTTGTAGACACAGGAGACAGAATTATTCATGTACTGCACTGGAGGAGTCTGACTTTCGGCAGGTTGCCGAGTTTCGGCTGCCCATTTCCACAGTCTCTGTAGCCACCACTGCTGTCGGAGACCAGCTTCGACAAAGATACTACTTACCAGGGTCAGGGCATGGGGATTAGAAAAATAGGTAAAGAGAGCAAAGCTGAGGGTGAAAATAATAAAACAGGGAATACTGAAATCACCCACGTTTAATTTCCATTTGTTTAAATATCCCGAGTAAGATAAAAAAAACTGCATTAAGATGATTCAAGGAAATGAACAGACCAGTTGAAAGTTGATGACTACATTCTTAGTTCATCATTTTCTTGCTAGAGCAAGACAAGGAACAGTCATACCCTAGACCATAACATTCTGTAGGCAAACCACTCCCTGGATGGAATCCATTGTTATCTCCCTAATGGAGTAGGAATTTAGTTGTATTCTTAGACTTTTGTTTGGGGTTGAAACAGATCTACTTCTCTATACCTGAACTACAAGGTCTAGATATTAGCCACACCTGTTGACAATAACCCTGAGAGAGCAGAACTCTCTAAATCTAGGGAGATATGTTTGAGGGAGAAGCACAATAATCTTGAAGGGCTAGAGGAAAGTTCCAACTCTGACCTTTCGTCAACGTGGAAATGGGCTCACAGTTTTGGGCCTCCACACACTGCCTTTCAAGTACTTAGAAATCTCCTCAGAAGAATATTTTATACATCTGGCTCCTTCAGGTTTATGATCAATAAAGTGCGTGATTATGTAAGTGCTGTCCAACACCCAGCCCCAGTGATGGCCATGTCCTCTCCTCAGACCTCTTTTGTTACTGACTTAGAATCAATTCATGTGTGTGTGTGTGTGTGTGTGTGTGTGTGTAAGTTTATTGAGAAACATTCCACCCTTAAGCAAATCTGAAGAAAGGAACGAAACAAATGGGCAGAAGGAGAAACTGGATTTTGCCAGTCTGAAGACTCCTCAGAAACTTCTGTGGAGAGTTCGTGGCTAGCACGTGTCTCCAGAGTTGCTCTCACTGAGACAGTGAGACTAAGCCCTATTCCCTCATAGAGTACTCCTTTACCGGGGTGTCCCCTGAATGAAGACTTTCCTTTGGCTGAGAACAATTCTGGATTAGGAACAATGCTGCATACTAACACAAAGGTATTCCCAGGACCTCGGGGGAACTAGCGGCTTTGCTGGGAAAGGACCAAGCGTCCAAAGCTAAGGTCGATTCAGAACTGCCTTGCAGTGAGTAGAAGCTTGAGTGTCTGAAATGAATTCCTCGAACTCTGTCTGACTGTGCCATGCCCCCAACTGTGATGTGATCGTGTCTTTCACACTGCCATCCATGTCGGCTGGCTTCAATGCAGCTGGTTGTTACTCCTGTGCCACTGCTGATTGTTTCCCCCACGTCCTTCTGTGTATGAAGTACAGAGGCAGTGGAGCAGGTAGATGCTTGCTTTCAAAACCCTGCATCTGTTTTTCTTCCCTACAGTGTTGGTCTGGGCAAACCAGACACTTAAAGTCTGATTCGGTCTTTGAGACAGGTCCAGTAAGTGCAAGCGTTTCACTCCTTTTCCCAGAGTGAGCATCAGAGCTGGGCATTTAATCATGTCAGAGACAATTGAACACAGCAAAGCTGTCTCCGGGGATGCTGGGAGTGAAGCGAAGGGAAGCTTGGTTTTCTGGGATTCCTGTGAGTCCATCTGAGAACAGAACCAATGGAGCAGATCCTGAGCCCAGCCACAGCAAAAAGGCACTGCCACTTGAACCTAACTTAACCTGTCACAGTTACCGTTCCTCGATTCATTGAGTTCCTTGAATCAAAACATCCTGACTGTACAGAGTCTTAAATGGAGAACGGGGGGTTTGAATTGGGAGGGTGGCCTGAATACTTTCAAGAGTGGGACTTGAGCGCTCATTCACGAAGCTCATTGGGCTTAGTCTCCAGGTAGGCATAGCCTAAATCACAAAGTAATTTGAAGGTGGAATCATATATAAGCCTACCTTATGCACATAGAGGTGGAGGCGGCACAGCTGGGGGCTGCCATTAGAAATCCAGTAGGGAAAACTCAGATACTACATCATATAAGACTGATCTGTACCACGCCTCCCCGAGAGACCGATTGGGACAGCAGAGACCACTCTACTTTTGGCCTGTGATTTGAAACAATTATATATGTAATATGTAATTGCATGGGCAGGAAAGGTACCCAGGCCTCAGTGCCTCCTGTCTCTGGTTCTCCTTCCCACCTGTCCTGGGCTGAGGGGCTCTGCTCCCTCAGACCCACTCTGTCATGTGCATGCCTCCTCGCAAGCCCAGAGTAACAGATATAAGAAATGACGGGCTGAAATTTCTGAGCCAAAAGGAATCCTCCCTTCTTGGGTGGTTTGTGGCAGGTGTTCTGTCACAGCGGTGACAAAGCCGCACAGTCAGCATCCCCTACAAATGCTCAGGAAAGACACAACCCGCTGATAAAATCCGCTAGTGTCATTTAACCCTTCCTCTGTTTATTTAGGCCCCTTCCTCTGCTTCCACCATTTTATTTCTTAAGTATCTGCTTGATTCATTTTGGTGATTTCTCTAATGCAAATATGCATTGTTATCAATTTTTTAAAATATGTGAATTAAATTACCTTATATCCTGTGCTCAGTGTCTCTAGTGTCTAGAGTTATGGACATCTATGTTGTTGAATTTTACACCATTGGCTGAGGTGAGTATAGATTCAGCATTGACGTCTGCACACACGGGCTTCCACTTAGTATGAATCAATATGTTTCATCACTCTGCTAGCTACTGAAAATACAGTAAGACGGGTTGCCCAAGAGGAGCCTACAACAAAGAAGAAACTAAAAGACAGGTGGATAAAACAAACACAGCCTGTTGAGGACATCACCAAGGTAAAAAGTTCTGGATGCCAGGTCTTGTTAAGCTGATGTAATCACCCAGGATGGAGATGCAGGAAGTCTAAGAACTGTCCCAGGTATAGCAGCATGCTGAAGGACAGACTGGGAACCGACTTCAAAACTGGGAAGTGCTGTCATCAGGGACACGGACAGATGGTCTTCACTATAAAACGACTCAGAATTACAGCTGTGCATTGGACATTTAGATTAGATCCACAGCAGTACACACACGCGTGTGCACACACACATGCACACAAACACTCACACTCACATGCATACTTACACACTCATCTCACTCAGACACAAACACAAGTTTGCATAAACATGCTTTCCCCTGCACAAATTTACAAATATGCAAATACATGCACATACTCTGGCATACAAATATGCATAAGTAAACCTGCACATTCATGCATAGACAAATATTCACATGCAAGCACATGCACAGACATATATAACCCCCAACAAGACACACACATACATGAACA